>NC_091550.1:48041730-48046730 GCF_042767895.1 Penaeus vannamei
AGGGAAGGAGAATTTGTCGAGGAAGGGGAAGGGAAGGGCAAGGAGGCATAGGACATGAGACAATAGCATGGGGAAATGGGATAGAATTACAGGGGGTGTAAAACCAAGGAGGGAGGGAGGGGGGAGCGTGAGAGTGGCAGAGGGTGTAAAACAGGGCAGGGAGGGGGGTGGCAGGGTGGCAGGGGGCGCAGGGTGGCAGGGGTATATTACAACCCCGGTGCCTTTGAAGCCCTGCATCTAATGACGCTCTTGGATGTGCTAATGGTGTCATTCTATAATGGCAGTCGTCGTTAATGCAAATCTTAGGACCAAGGTGAAGCCTTTTTGGAAATGAATGTTTTCTGTTTTTGTTTTTTTCCTTCTGTCTTTCTCTTAAACTCTTGCTCTCTTTCTCTGTCTGTGTGTATTTTCTCTGTCTGTCTATCAGTCCCTCTCCCTCTCTCTCATTATCTATATCTCTATCTATCTATCTCTCTATCTATCTAATTATCGGTATGTCTGTCTGTCTATCTATCAGTCTATCTATCTATCTATCTAATTATCTGTATGTCTGTCTGTCTATCTATCAGTCTATCTATCTATCTCTCCATCTAATTATCTGTATGTCTGTCTGTCTATCTATCAGTCTATCTATCTATCTCTCCATCTAATTATCTGTATGTCTGTCTGTCTATCTATCAGTCTATCTATCTATCTCTCCATCTAATTATCTGTATGTCTGTCTGTCTATCTATCAGTCTATCTATCTATCTCTCTATCTAATGATCTGTATGTCTATCTGTCTATCTATCAGTCTATATATATCTCTCTATCTATCCCTTGATCCGTGTCTGAAACATTCTTTCCTTTGTTTTCGCTTTGAACGATCAAAAATGGACATTTATTAGTCGCTCTTTTTTCTCTCTCGCACTTTTAGCTAGATTAAGCAATCATATGATTAATGAAAAAAAAAGAAGAAAATATACGTATCATGAGGAAAGTAATTTATTCGGAGTTATTCAAAACATTGCGATAGTTTGTGTTATGCTAAAAGCCACTCCGGCGCAAAAAAATAACGAATTGTGTAAATATTGTTTGCTAATTACCCGGACTCGAAGGCACACCAACAACTTCACTCCGGTTGAAGATTCCTAGCTTTAATTATCCATCTGTTTATTGTTTTTTTTTAAGTCTAATTAGCGTATATTTTACCTCCCTCTCCCCCTCTCTCTCTCTCTCTTTTTACGTTTTACTGATTACTTAAGAATGACAAACTCGCCGAGAATGGGTCGTTCAGTCGAGACTTTTGTGTAATTATTGACTTTCCGTCCGAAGAGTTGAGCTGGCAATCACCGGGTAATTATGATATAGCTGTTGTTCCGAGAAAATACGAGGGAATTCCTTCTCGGATCTGTCTCCTTGGTCTTTTATAGAGGTTTTGCGTGTCGAGGATGACCGTTTTTTTTGTGTGTGTGTATTAGTTATTATCGTGTATATTTTATTTTTTAGTTTTTTTTTTTTTTTTTTGAAGACAGTGTGGGAATTGCATAAACATTTTTGTTGTTCATGCAGTGACCGGAAAATTACGAATGTATGATTTTTTCTCTGTTTTATATTGATATTTGGTTTGTTTGTTTTTTCGTTTTTTTCCTCTTCCCTTCCTCCCTCCCTCTTTCGCTTCTCATCAGCTTCTATTTTTCTCTCACTTCTTTTCCATCCGCCGTCTCTCCTTTATTCTCCCTTCATCCTTCTGTATGGCATTCTTCTCCTCTTCCTCCTCCCAAACCCCTTCTTCCTCCTCCTCCTCCCACTCCTACTCTTACTTTTCCTTCTACTCGTACTCCTCCCTCTTTCATCCTCCCACTTCATCATCCTTTTCTCCTCCTCCTCCTCCTCCGCCTCCCCTCCTCCTCCCCCCCCTCCTCCCCCTCCCCCTCCCCCTCCCTCCCCCTCCTCCCTCCTACCACCTCATCCTCTCCCTCTTCCTTCCTCCCCATCTCCCTGATTCCCATGGTCTGCATAACCGCCTTCCACTCTACGACGATGATACATAGGTGACTCGCGTGTCATGCGGCCCCACAGCGGACGCCGGATAAAGCGGCCGGGTCCCTAATGTCTTGGAGCTTTTGTCACTGGAGGAATATCAGCATCTGCGGTTAATGGAACCAGTGAATAATGTTGGGATTTCCTGGGAGGGGGTTGGGGGGGAAGGGGGGTGTTGGGGGGAAGGGTGGTGGAGGGTTAGGGAAGGGTGGGGGTGGTAGGGGTGAGTGGGTGGTGGGTGGTTGGGGGAAGGGTGTGGGTGGGAGGGCGGGTGGCGGGAGGGCGGGAGAGAAGGAAGGGGGGAAGAGAGAGGGGGGTGGGTGGCAATGTGGGGTGATTGGGGGAGGGGTGGGGAGGTGGGGAAGAGGAGGTTTGGGAGTAGGGTGGGGATGGGTGAGGAGGTGTGAAGGTTGAAAAGGAGGGAGGGGAGGGAAGGGGGGGGGGGCGGTGTAGGTGCAGTGGTGGAAAGTAGGAGGGTGTGAAATTTCACGGCTTTTGGAACCCACGCAGATGGCAAGCTTCTGTTTTATTTTTTATCCCATTTTTGTTTTTTTTTTAAATCTTTATTAATGTTATATATTTATATATATGTATGTATGTAAGCATATTTGTACTCACACACACATACATATATATACGTCTACCTTGCTGGCTGTGTGTCCGCCTGATTACTGTGTTTACCTACTTACCTTCGCTTGGGATTGAAAATGCGGAGAGTTGGGATACTTAGAAAGGATATGGGTTTGATTTCCTCGTGATAAAGAAGAGGGGGGTAGGACACGTGAAATATGGAGAGAGAGAGAGAGAGAGAGAGAGAGAGAGAGAGAGAGAGAGAGAGAGAGAGAGAGAGAGAGAGAGAGAGAGAGAGAGAGAGAGACAGTAGTAGTAATAGAAAAGGAAGAAACTCATCTAGAAGGGTATAGAATTGAAGAGAAAAAAAGTGTTCCATTTTTCGTTTTCTTCAATCCGAGGAGAGAGAGGCGCGGAGGGTAGGTGGGGGGGGGTGGGAAAGATGGAATGATCAATCACGGCTAATGATGCACCCCCTCAACCAACCCCCACTTCCCCCCTCTCCCCCCGCCTGAAGCAACCCCCACTTCCTCCCCTCCCCCCTCCTCACTTCCCCTCGAACCCCGCGCGCGAAGCCAAGCAGGAGCGAATTCGTTATCACGCGAAAGAGGGGGTAATTTATCGCCAAAGACCAGCTTCGCCCCGAGGAATGGGTGTCTGGACAGAGCCGTAAAAGAGATAGAGAATGTAATGGGGTGATGCTACTCCTCGCCGGCAAAGGTTTAGTTTTATACCCCCTCGGAGAAGGATGTCAGGTCACTTCGCCATCTGAGGAGGGGCGGGGGCGGGGGTTGGGGGGTGGGAGAGGAGGGTGGGGTGGGCGGGCTTAGTGTTGAACGGGGCGTCGGCAGGAGAATTGAAACGCCCCCGGGATGGGTTATCTCCTATCTCTCTCTGGCTGGCAGTCCGGGTCTCTCTTTCTCTATCTTTATTTCTCAGTCTGTTAGTCTGTATCTCTTTCTCTTTTTCTTTCTCTTTTTTTATTTCTCTTTATCCTTCTCTCTCTCTCTCTCTCTCTCACTTAATTTTCTCACTATCTTGCTCTTACTTGTCTTTTACTGCTACTGCTCTTCCTGCTCCTCCATCTTCATTACTTCCTCCTCCTCCTCAACTTCCTCTCCCTCCTCCTCTTCCTCCTTCATTCCCACCTCCTTCAGCGCCCCCAACCGCCTCCATCGCTCTCCCTCCGCCTCCTGCGCCTCCTCCATCCATTTCGCTCCTTCGCGGGAGGAAGATGCTCGACAGGTGCTGTTTCTCGCGACGTCCAGACCGCATAACCACGGCCCTCGTCCTCTGGCGGTCCCGTGTGCGGTGATTGCGGCGGCGGGAACAGCATTTCCTTTTCGTGGAAGTTTCGGCTCCATTAGCTTGTGGTTGCGGCCTCCCCCCCCCCCCCCCCCGGGCGAGGAGCGCAGTACAACCAGGATGTCACGTGCTGGGGTGCGTTTGGAGGAGGGGGTTCGGTGAGGGGGTGGGGGGTGTTCTTTTGGAAGGAGGGAGTTAGGTAAAGGGGGTTCTTCGCTGTTTTGTTTTCCTTCTTTTCTTTTTGTTTCTTTTTTTTGTCCTTTATTCGACTATTTTTTTTTCTTCCTTCTCCCTCTTTTCCTTTCCCACTTTATCAGTCGCCCCCTTTCCCTCCCCTCTTCTCACTTTTTCCCCTTCCCCTTCCTTCTTTCCCTCCCCCTCCTTCCTTCCCCCCTCCTTTCACCTCACACCCCCTAGCACCCCCCTCCCCCCTTCGTACCAAGAGACGCACGACCAGCCACAGTAGCAGAGTCGGCGTGGAAATGATGTGTCACGCCGGCTCGGTTTTATGAAGTGCGACGAGGGTGGGCCGCTGTGCTTCCCGGCAGGTGCATCAGCAGGTGTATGAGCAGGTACGCCGAGGTGCTTCCCTGACAGGTGCTCCCCCGACAGTTGCTTCCCCGATAGTTGCTCCCCGACAGGTGCTTCTCCGACAGGTGTTCCCCCGACAGGTGCTTCCCCGACAAGTACTTCCCCGACAGGTGCTCCCCCGACAGTTGCTTCCCCGACAGGTGCCCCCCCGACAGGTGGTTCCCCGACAGGTGCATAGGTCTTATTAGCCTCACGCGCGCGATCGGGTCTCGTTACCGGCCGGGCGGAGCGTCCCACGAGCAAGAAAGCGCCCGTTGACCGAGTGCGCATACACGTTGTAACATACCGGTTTTCCAGCGGTTTAACCTTTTTCTTCCCCCAAGCCAGCGGGGCACGAATGCGAGGAGGAGGAGGAGGAGGAGGAGGAGGAAGAGGAAGATGGGGGAGGAGGAGGAGGAAGATGGGGGGAGGAGGAGGAGGAGGAGAAAAAGAAGAGGGAAAATTAATGATAAGGAGAAGAATGAGGATTAGAAGTCGAAGAAGAAGAAGGAGGAGGTGGAGATGGAGGAGGT
>NC_091550.1:48051730-48074230 GCF_042767895.1 Penaeus vannamei
CACCACCACCACCACCACCACGACCCCCCTCCCCCCCGCCACCATCACCACCACCACCTTCTCCACCACCAACACCACGTTCGACACCACAAGGAACGACTGCGAAAAGTGAACAGTCATCACCACATACCATAACGACTACGACCACGAGTGCACACAGATAAAGGTTTGCGGATGTACGTGTATGTGTGTCCGTGACTGTTTTGTTTTAGCGTGTACGTGTATTAGTATTTATATGTCAGTGTGTGTTTATGTGTGTTGTTGATATGTGTGCGTGTTTATGTTTTAGCGTGAGTGTGTTTATCTTTATGTATGTATGTATTTATATGAACAGTATGTATGTATGTATATGAGCAGTATGTATGTATGTGCATGTAGTATCCATATGTGTAAGGTTTATGTTTGCATGTGTCGTTTTTTACTATTTTGCTTTGTTCAGCAGTTCAAACACGTGCACCAAAAATAGAAGCCAAAAGAAACATACGAAAAGTGAGGCACGGGCGAAGGAAAGGGGAAAGGCAAGAAAGAATGAGAGAGAGAGAGAGAGAGAGAGAGAGAGAGAGAGAGAGAGAGAGAGAGAGAGAGAGAGAGAGAGAGAGAGAGAGAAAGAGTGAGAGAGAGAGAGAGAGAGGAGAGAGAGAGAGAGAGAGAGAGAGAGAGAGAGAGAGAGAGAGAGAGAGAGAGAGAGAGAGAGAGAGAGAGAGAAAGAAAGAAGAAAGTGAGAGAGAGAGAAAGGGTGTTCGAAGGGGCGAGGAAAACAGCGCAAAATGACGATTGGGGGAACAGAGAAAGTTTGGAGAAAACATGCAGCGGAAAGGGGAGATGGAGAGGGAGGAGGAGAGATGGATAGCAATAAAGCAAACGGGAAGGGGAAAAGTTCGATGAATAACGACCGATGCGAGAGGGAGTGTACTACAAATAGGAGAGGAGAAATGGATTTAGAAAGGAAGAGAAAGAGGGTGGAAGACAAGGAGAAGGGAGGAAGAAGAAAGGATATAAAGTGAGAATGGGAGAAATAGGAGGAGGAGGAAGAAGAAAGGATATAAAGTGAATTTGGGAGAAGTGAAAGGAGGAGGAGGAGTAAGAAGAAGGAGAAGTGGAGGAGGAGGCGGAGGGAGAGGAGGAGGAGGAGGAGGGAGGAGGAGAAGAAGAAGAAGAAGAAGAAGAAGAAGAAGAAGAAGAAGAAGAAGAAGAAGTAGAAGAAGAGGAGGAGGAGGAGGAGGAGGAGGAGGAGGAGGAGGAGGACGACGACGACGACGACGACGACGACGACGACGACGACGACGACGACGACGAAATCGAAGACGAAGGAAAAGACGAAGTCGAAGAAAAAGACGAAGACGAACACGAAGACGAAGCAGAAGCAGAAGCAGAAGCAGAAGAAGAAGGGAGAGAGAGGGGGGGGGGGAAGGGCCGGCAGCACCAGGCCCATTGCGCGTAACGTGTTGTGTTTGGACAGAAGGCAAACTGGCAGGGCGGCCGAGTTACTGCTATCACCGCCATTGTTACCGCTGGTTAATGCGATCGCTCGTTACCCTTATTGGCGCTTTAGGTTATCTTGACCTGAGTTACCGGACCGCCCGAGGTATCGTCGGTGTGGGCGGGAGGGTGGGGGGGGGGGGAGGAGGTGGGTTTGGTGGGGGTGAGGGGAGGAGGTGGGTTTGGGAGGGGAGGAAAGGTGCCGGGAGGGGAGGTAGGTTTGGGGGAGAGGAAGGGAGGAGGTGTAGGGGGGAAGGAAGGGGAGGAAGGTGTAGGGGTGGGGGTGGGGGCTATTGGGGGAGGGAAGGGTAGAGAGGAGGTTATCTGGGAGGGAAAAGGTAGGTTGGTGGGGTTGTGGGAGGGGGGAAGAGGTAGGGAGGTGGGGAACGGTAAGGGGTGGGAGAATGCAGGGGTGGATGGAGGTAGGAGCTAGAGAGGGGGCAGAACAGGGGTGGCAGTGGGGAGGGGAGGGGGAGAAGGTAAGGGCGGAGTTTGAACGGCAGGAAATGGAAGAAAAAGGAGGCGGGATAAGATAAGAAACAGATAAGAGAGAAAGAAGGAGAGATGATTGCACGAAAGGGGGAAATCCGAGTCTATTTTTACGCACGTGCATTTGTGCGCATAAAAGCTGGGAGAGTATGTGGTATGTGGTATGTTGGGAGTGAAAAGGGGAACATGGAGATAACAGAAATGTTTCGCTATGTTGGAAATGAATAAGAGAAAAGGGATGTAGTGGATGTATGTGGTATGTTGGCGAAATAGAGAAGTATGTGGTATGTTGGGAGCAGAAAGGGGAACATGTAGATAGTTTCGCTATGTTGGAAAAGAATAAGAGAAAGGGTATGTAGTGGATGTATGTGGTATGTTGAGAAAATAAATAGGAATAGGGGTTCATGCGAATATGTAGTATGTTGTAGAGGATTTAGAGAAGAGGGATAAAGTGGGAATATGCGGTATGTTGGGGAAGATTAAGAGAAGAGGGGGAAGTAATAGGGATATAACAGAGTATATGGTATGCTGGCAAAGATTAAGTGAAGGGAGAAATAGCGAGGGTATGCGGTATGTTGGAGAGGACTGAGAGAAAGGAGTAATACTTGCAATATGCGGTATGTTAAAAAAAGAATTGTGAGAAGGGAAACAGAGAGAAAGGAAGGATTGACTTGGAAGGAGGTAAGAACGCGAGGGTTGAAGAATAGAACAAAGTGAACAAAGTAGGGGATGGTAGGAGGGGGGGAAGGGGTTAAGGGGAGGGGTTTAGGGGAAGGGAGGGAGTCACATCCGGGGATCCGTGATTAGATACTCCTCCCCCTCCCCCCCTCCCCCTCCCGTTTCCCACCCGCCTCTCCTCCTTACTCTTCCTATTCTTCCTCGTTGATCATTGTTTCATTCCACTTATTCCCTCCCCTCTCCTCCTTCCTCCCTTCCCTTCCTCCTCCCATCCCTTCCTCCTCCTCCCTTCCTCCCTCCTCCTCCCCTTTCCTCCCTCCTCCCTTCCCTTCCTCCTCTTCCTCCTCCTCTTCCCTCTTCCTTCCTTCCTCCTCCTCCTCCTCCCTCTTCCTTCCCTCCTCCCTCTTCCTCCTCCTCCTCCCCCTTCCCTCCCTCCTCCACCTTCACTTCCCTCTCATTCTTCTCCACTCTTGTCTGTTCTTCCCACTCTCTTCCACTCCCTTCCTCCAGTTCACATACCCCCACACAACTCCCACTCTTTTGAAGCCAACTCACTCCACTCCTCCCACTCCCTCCTTTCACCCCACTCCCCCCTCTTCCCGCTTGTCTTTAGTCTCCTCCACACACCCTAATCCCCACCACTCCCCTCCATTCCTTCTACTCCCTCCCGCTCTCCTCCACTCCCTTCAATTCCTCCCTCTCCTTTCCACTCCCCACACACCCCACTTCCCTCCACACACCCCTCCCCTCCACACACCCCACTCCCCTCCACTCCTCCCACTCCTCTCCACACACCCCACTCCCTTCCACACACCCCACTCCCCTCCACACACCCCACTCCCCTCCTTACTCCTCCCTCCCTCCACCTCCCTCCCCCCTCCACACACCCCACTCCCCCTCCACTCCTCCCACTCCCCTCCACACACCCCACTCCCCTCCACACACCCCACTCCCCTCCACACTCCCCACTCCCCTCCACACACCCCACTCCCCTCCACTCCTCCCACTCCCCTCCACACCTCCATCTCCTCCACTCCTCCACTCCCCCCACACCCCCACTCCTCCTTCTCTCCCTCCCCTCCACACACCCCACTCCCCTCCACTCCTCCCACTCCTCTCCACACACCCCACTCCCCTCCACCCCTCCCTCTCCTCTCCACACACCCCACTCCCCTCCACTCCTCCCACTCCCCTCCACTCCTATTGTTATTGCAAACCAGTTTTTCGGCGCCCGAGATTTGGTTGCACTGCTGCGATTAAGGTCATTTCCCGTCGATAAATGTTGTAATTATTGGGCAAAGTTTCCTCGGAGTAGTTTCTGGGAGTGGTGGGGGTAGGGGTGGGGTGGGGAGGGATGGGAGGGAGAGGGGGAGGGATGTGTTGGGAGGAAGGAAGGAGGAGGGGTGGGTGGAGGGAGGGGAGGGTGGAGGGAAGGAAGGAAGGAGGAGGGGAGGGTGGAGGGAGGAAGGAAGGAAAGGAAGAGGGGAGGGGGAAGGAGGAGGAGAGGAAGGGAGTTGGAGAGGGAAGAGGGAAGGAGGTAGGAAGGAAGGGAAGTGGAAGGAAGAGGAAAAGGGAGAGAGAAGAGGAGGAGAGAAAGGGAAGGAGGGTAGAAGGAAAGAAGGGAGAATATAGGAATAGAGTGAAGGAAGGGAGAAGGGAGAGAGAGTAAGAGACGAAGGAAGACGTAGAGTGGGAAGTATAAGATGGATGGGAGGGGTAGGGAGAGGTATAAAATGGAACGGAGGGGGAAGAACGAAGAGAGAGAAGGAGGTGAGAGGAAGGGGGGGAGGAACGGGGAGAGGAAGGGAGGGAGGGAGAAACTGAGAGATAGAGGGAGGAGGAAGGGAAGGAAGGAAGAAACGGGGAGAGGGAGGGAAGGGAGGGAGAGAGAGGAGGGAGAGGAGGAGGGGGAGGGAGGAGTGGGAGGGAAGGGGAGTGAGAGGAAGGGAGGGCGAGGAACGGGGAGAGGTAGGGAGGGGGAGAGGAAGAGAGGGAGGGAGAAACGGGGAGAGGGAGGGAGGGGGGAGAGGGAGGGATGAGCGATGGGGCTTAATTATGATGACGATCATGATGTCGAGCGCGGGAGGGTTCCGTCCGCCGGTCGTGGTCATTGCGAATCGCGTATAATTTGTGTTTTTCTTCCCTTTTTGTGCCGCGGCGTCCCTTCCTCTTTCTCCCCTTCCTCCTCTTCCTTCTCTCTTTTCTTCTTTTTCTACTCCTTCGTTCCCTTCTCTCTCTGTCTGTCTTTCTGTCTCTGTCTCTGTCTCTCTCTGTCTATCTCTCTCTGTCTCTCTCTCTTTCTCTATCTCTCTCTCCCTCTCTCTCTCTCTCTCTCTCTCTCTCTCTCTTTCTGTCTGTCTCTCTGTCTCTGTCTCTCTCTATCTATCCCTCTGTCTCTCTCTATCTCTCTGTCTGTCTGTCTGTCTCTCTCTCTCTCTCTCTCTGTCTCTCTCTCTCTCTCTCTCTCTCTCTCTCTCTCTCTCTCTCTCTCTCACTCTCTCTCTCTCTCTCTCTCTCTCTCTCTCTCTCCCACCCTCCCTCCCTTCCTCCCTCCATCATTACAAACTTTTTTCTTCTTTATCATCAACATCTCTACCATCATGATCATATGTACAGATCATTTTATATTATTATTATTATTATTATTATTATTATTATTGCTGATTTAACTTGCTTTAAGAGACAAATTATCGTGTGTTTACATTTCACTCTCACGCTCCCTCTCCCTTTCCATCCCCCTCCCCCCTTACTCTACCCTTCCCTCCTCCTCCTCCTGTCTCCACCCAGTCTTCCCCTTCCTCCTTCAATCTTTCCCCTCCCTCCCTAAACCTCCCTCTCTCCCTAAACCTCCCTCCTCCCTCAATCTCCCTCCTCGCTCCTCCGGCCTCCCTCAATCTTCCCTCTATCTAAACCTCCCTCCTCCCTTATCCCTAAACCTTCCTCCTCCCTCCTCCCTTAATCTCCCTCCCTCCCTAAACCTCCCTCCTCCCTCCTCCCTCAATCTCCCTTCTCCTTCCTCCCTCCTTTCCCATCACTCCCTCTCGCCTCCCTTAATTTATGAGATAATTGCAAGCACGACCTAATCCGAAATCGACGCACTGATAACACGATTACTTCCGGAAAGAGTAGTTTAAAGATGGGGGGAGGGTGGGGGAGGGAGTAGGGGAGGGAATAGGGGTTGGGGGGAATAGGGGTTGGGGGAGGGGGAGGAAGGGGAAAGAGGAGAAAAAGCGAAGAGGAAAAATGAAGGGGGAGAGGGAGGAAGGAGAATAGGAGAAAAAATGAGAAGAGTGAGGAAGGGGGAAGAAGGAAAAGGGAGGAAGGGGGAAGAGGGATAAAGGGGGAGAAAAGGGAGGAAGGGGAAGAGAAAAAGGAGGAAAGGGGAAGAGGAAGGGGAGGGAAGAGAAAGAGGAAGAAGAAGGAGGAGGTGGGAAGAGAGGATAAAGGAGAGGAATGAGGGAAGAAAGGGAGAAAGGAGGAAGGAGGAATTAGGGGGGGGGAGGAGGAAGGGGAAACACAGTGATAAAAAAGGAGATAGCAAACAGCGAAGGGCAATAACAGTCTTCATGACAAATACGAGATATAATGAGGGGTTGTCGATGAGGGTTAGCACTATCATGCCCCTCTTAAAGATAACGAATAAATACGTAGATGATTGTAATAGTGAAATATAGATGGATAATGGTGGTAACAAAAGACCAAGGAAGCAGAGTGTGTGGAAGATAAAAAAAGAATCAGTGTGTGCATAATTGGAGAGAGAGGGAGAGAGAGAGAGAGAGAGAGAGAGAGAGAGAGAGAGAGAGAGAGAGAGAGAGAGAGAGAATGGGAATGAGATAGAGAGAGAGAGAGAGAAAAAGAGAAAGAGATAGATAGAAAGAGAGAAAGAGAGAAAGAGATAGAGAGAGAGAGAGAAAGAAAGAAAGAAAGAAAGAGAGAGAAAGAGAGAGACAGAGAGAGAGAGAGAATGAAAAATACCATATAGATTACTCTTATCACATTTTTGTCGTACAATAAATATTTCCGACGGGCGAGGCGACAGAGCTACCCGAGTTGGCATCGCGTCAGTCGCCATTACTCCAATTTGCATTACCTGGATCAGCTGATGGTGTTGCAGGTGTGGGCGTGAATGTGGGACTTATTAAGGGGGACTTATGGGTGAACGGAGCGACGTTGTCTCTCCTCTCGCTCTCTTTTTATATTTCTATTTCTTTCTCACTCCGTCTGTCTGTCTCTCTCTCTCCGTCTGTCTGTCTCTCTCTCTCCGTCTGTCTGTCTCTCTCTCTCCGTCTGTCTGTCTCTCTCTCTCCGTCTGTCTGTCTCTCTCTCTCCGTCTGTCTCTGTCTCGTCTCTCTCTCTGTCTCTCTCTCTCTCTCTCTCTCTCTCTCTCTCTCTCTTTCTCTTTCTTTCTCTTTCTTTTTCTCTTACTCTCTATCTATTTCTATTTTTATTTCTATCCCTTTCGCCCGCTCTCCCACTTCCCTCCCTCAATTCCTGTATCTCCCTTTCTCTCCCTCCCACGTTTCTCTCTTTCTCCCACATTTTCTCTCCCTTTCGCTCTAAAACGTGCATGCGACACCACTAAATCGGCGGGTTACGGTGTAGGTGTGTAATTTCAACGCATAAAATACGGTTGTCCGAAAAAGGTGACAGGTATTTTAAGTTTGGTGTACGGTTTCGGACGAGTTGGCTGGGCGATTTGTTTTAAGTTTGGTCTACGGTTTCGGACGAGTTGGTCGAGTGATTTTTGTTTTTGTTTTTTTGCGTTTTTTTTTATGAATTCGTTTTGTGTGGTTTGTTTTACTTCGTTGTTCGTTTTATTGTTGTTCTGTTTGTAGTTTGGTTAATTTTTTGTTGATATTTATTATTGTGATTGCGATAAAGATATATTTTAGGATTATTGATAGTAATAGTAAAATTCATGATTCTTTTTCTTCTTTTCCTTTTTCTTCTTCTTTTAATTATTATTGTTATTATCATCACAATTATTATTATTGTTATTATTATCAATGTTGTTATTATCATTGTCAGTACATTTTTATTACGCCTATGAAATTTGTAATTCATTTCGGGGCAATGTTTTTTTTTATTATTATTATTTTATAAGCCTAATTCCATGTGATTGCGATGGCACGGTTGTCAAGCGGTTGACACACTTGACACCTTGACCGGCTACTGGCATGATGTGAAATAAAAAAAGATAATAGAAATAAATTAATAATGATGATAATAATAATAATAATAATAATAATAATAATAATAATAATAATAATAAAGGAATAATAATAATAAGGTAATCTGAAATAAATTAATTTATACTGAAGAATAATAATAATAATAATAATGAAGAAATGATGATGATAATAATCCAGTTGTCATCCATATATATAAAAAAATTCTTTTTTTTTCTTCGTATGCTTATCACTATATAGTTTTTTCTTTTTTCTCACACACTACGAAAGTAGGGTGTGTGGGTGATAGTGGGGGTTGGGGAAGTGGAGGGGGTGCGGTCGTGATCTCGATACCGCCCTCCCCCCCACTTTCCTTCAGATCCACCCTTCCCCTTGCCTCCTTTCCCTTCCCCTCCTCTCCTCTCCCCTCCCCTCTCTTCCCTTCCCTTCCCTTCCCCTCCTCTCCTCCTCTCCCCTTCCCTCTTTTCCCCTCCCCTCTCTTCCCTTCCCTTCCCTTCCCTTCCCCTCCCCTCTCCTCCCCTCCTCACCCCTTGCCTCCCTTCCCCTCCCTTTCCCTCCTCCCCTCTCCTCCCCCTCCCTCCCCTCCCCCTCCCCCTCCCTTCCGTTACCTAAGGCCACCCGGCGTTTTTTGTAATCGAATTCGTGATGTAAGTCGGTGTTTGCGTATCGGCGTGTGAAGAGAGGGGGGGTGGGGGTGGTGATAGGGCGTGGGCATGAGGGGGGTGGGGGTGGTGATAGGGCGTGGGCGTGAGGGGAGGCAGGGTGATGGGAAGGGTGGGGGTGTGGGGATTAATTGGGGATAGGGGAAGGGTGAATGGAGGGGGAGGGGGGGGAGGAAAGGGAGCGGGGTAAGGTACAGGGACAACTATCATAACCCATATGTTTGTTTACATTTTGGATCTGACTAGAATCTTGTGCATTATGATGTAATATTTTCTTTGTTTTTGTTTATTCTGCTTTACCATTTGCTAACGTTTCTCTCTCTTTCTTTTCCTCAGGTGAGTGTTCGCAGTCCAGGTGAAGGTGGCAGGTGTGCAGAACGAGGAAAATGAGTGAGATAAGTAAGATGAATTAGATGAAGAAGAAACGGGAAATGTAGGAGAAAAATAAAGGGAGAGGAGAGAAAGAAGAGAGAGAGAGAAGGGGAGTGTGAGACGGGAAAAAGACAGAAAGGTAGGGAGTGAGTGAGAGAGAGAGAAAGAAAGAAAGAAAGAAAGAAAGAAAGAAAGAAAGGGAAAGAGGAAGAAAGCGGAGAGACAGAACAAAGAAAAAATAAATTCCAAACACTAGCAAAATACACGGAAAAGATAAAAAGATACAAGAACAGATATTCGGCAAAGATAGTATGGTGTTGATAATAAGATAAAAGAGTAGAAAGAAACAAAAAGGAAGAAGAAGAAGAAGGGGAGGAAGAAGGATAAGTCGAGACGAGGGAGACAAAGGGCGGAAATGGAATCTAGTGTAAAGGGGGGGGTGTGGTGGGGGAGGGGGGGGAGGGGGAGGTTAGACGTTCTGGCTGGAGAACTTAACAGAAAGGGGAGGTTGGGGGTAAGGGGGAGGGGGAAGGGGGAAGGGGAGGGGTTCAGGAGATGCGTGTGGGGTGGGTGGGGCGAAGGGGGAGCTGGGGGGAGGGGGTAGTTGAAGAGGTGCTATCCAGTTTAGTTAAGTGAAGGAGGAGGGGGTGGAGTATGAGGTAGGGAGGGGGATATAGTAGTGGGTGGGGGAGGAGGGATAGTAGGGGGAAGGGGGTAGGAGGAACAGTAAGGGGGTAGTGGTGGGGTCAAAGGGTGGGTGTGGGTGAGTTCAGTGCAGACCCTAATTAAAAGTTCGTAATCTCTCATTATATAACATACTCATTAAGTTAATAAACATAATGAAGATCCTCGTAAGATGAACAATATATAGGGCGTAATGATAGGGAGATGGAGAGAAATTTACATGTTTAATAAGGGCGGGACTTTATCACGTGACCGAAGAGGCTGGATGATGTTGCCAGGTCCAGCGGCGAGGAGATGGAGTGGGGGGGGGGGGGGGGGATGAAAGCGGGGGGGGGGTGAAAAAAGGTTTTGGAGAGATGGAATGGGGTGGGGATGGAGAGGGGAGATTAGGGTGGGGGGTGGGGATAGAGAGGGGGAGATGAGGGTGGGGGAGGGTTTGGGAGGAGAGAAATGGGGTGGGGGGAGGGTTGGAGAGGAGGAAGTGGCGGCCAGGGGGTTAGGGTTAGGGGGTTCTGGAAAGCAGTGTGGGAGGTTTGATTGGGGGTGAGGGAGGGGGGGGGATTTCGTGAGCTGGCGAGATGGTAAGAACCTGAAAATTGCCACGACAAGTGGGTCTTGCGCTCTCTCTCTCTCTCTCTCTCTCTCTCTCTCTCTCTCTCTCTCTCTCTCTCTCTCTCTCTCTCTCTCTCTCTCTCTCTCTCTCTCTCTCTCTCTCATGTTATGTATTCATATATATATATATATATATATATATATATATATATATATATATATATATACATATATATATATATATATATATATATATATATATATATATATATATATATATATCTATTTATTTATAGATCTATCTGTTTGTCAGTCTATCTATTTGTCTATCTATCCATCTGTCTGTACCTATCTTTAATTATTACATTTATGATAATGAGAGGGAGGGAGAGAGAGAAAGAGAAAGAAAAAGAGAGAGAAAGAGAGAGAGAAGCGATAAAACAAACAGAAATATAGAAACAAAGAAACGAAAACACAAAAAGAAGTGAAGCAGGAAGTGTGTCTAGGTGAGAAAAAAAGAGAAGGATGAAAGAGACAAGAAATCCCAAGAAAGAGGAAGAGAAGAGAAGACACGCACAAAAAAAAAGAAAAAAGAGAAAGAAAGGAGAGGAAATTTCAACTTAAGACGAGTTTGAGTACTAATATTTTTTTCTCTCTTTTTTTTCTTTATCTCTCTCTCTCTTTCTCTCTCACTTCCTCTTTTTTTTCCCGAAGTACTGTGAAAGAAGTTTGAACCCGAAGGAGATTCGGGGTGTTGAAAGGTCGGGGGGAGGGGGGGAAGAGGGTGAGGAGGGGAGAGGAGTGGGAGGGGGGAGAGATTAGTGGGGGGGGGGCATGTTTATGAAGCAGGATAGACTCGCAGGCAGACAGGCCGGTCGATGTAAGTAGACAAATTAAAGACAGATGGATGGTACGTTATAAATGGAGATGTAACGAACGAGAGAAAAAGACACACGCTCACACACATGCACATGCACACGCACACGCACACACACACGCACGCACACACGCACACGCACACGCACACGCACACGCACATGCACACGCACATGCACATGCACACGCACATGCACACCCGCATGCACACACACACACACACACACACACACACACACACACACACACACACACACACACACACACACACACACACACACACACACACACACACACACACACACACACACACACACACACACACACACAGGGTCCAGAAACAGAAATAGCGCACATCATTGGAAAAAAAGAAAGAGGGGGAGAGAATAATATATACAATAAAGGCTTATGGGAAGAACACGGGAATAAATTAGAATAATTTGATATGACTGAAGGGTGGGAATTGATATATACGAGGGCGCTGGTGTATCCGAGGGTAGATTATTGCAAGGAAGGAACTTGCAACGCACCTGGCAGTTGCAAGAGAAAGTAGATAGATGCAAAAAGGCGAGCGAGAGAGATGAAAAGGCTAAACGGGTTGGTGCTGAAAACGAGGTAATTGGAAGCTCGCTCGCTCACCGGAAGTCTGGATTGGGGGGGTGGGGGTGGGATCTCGCTCTTTCGCTCGTTTTTGCTCTTTCTCGGTGTGTTTCTTTCTTTCGGATTTATCTTATTTCGCTGTCTCTCCTTTTTTTACTCTCTCCTTCTCTCTCTCTCTCTCTCTCTCTCTCTCTCTCTCTCTCTCTCTCTCTCTTTCTGCCTCTGTCTCTCTCTCTCTTTCTCTCTATCTATGTTTCTCTCGCTCCGCCTTTCTCTTTCTCTCTTTTTCTCTATATCTCTCCTTACTCCCTGTCCTCTCCTTTCCTTCTCCCTTCCCACTCTCCTTTGCATTTTTCTCCCTCCCTCTCTCTTTCTTCATCTCTCCCCCTCCCCGTCTCCCTCCCTACCTCTTTGCCCCCCTCCCCCGGGTCTCCTGTGCGCTGCCCTTTTTCTAATCTCTTTGCACTGATACCGTTCAATTTCCAGTCTACCCCCCCCTTCCCCCTGCCCCAGCCCTCTCACGACGCTAAAAGTGGAGTTTCTCTTCTATCGTTCTCTACTCTCTTTATCTCTTTGTCTCTGTTTCTCTGTTTCTTTGTCTCTCTCCCTCTCCCTCCCTTCCTCCCTCCCTCCTCTCCTCCCTCCCTCCCTCCCTCCCTCCCTCCCTCCCTCCCTCCCTCCTTCCTTCTTTCTTTCTCTCCCTCCCTCCCTCCCTCCCTCCCTCCCTCCTTCCCTCCTTTATTCTCTCCCTCCCTCTCTTTCTCTCTCTCTCGACTCCCCCTCCCCACTCTCCCACTCTCTCTCTCTCTCTTTCTCTCTTTCTCTCAAGATTCTCGGAAAATATCGGCACTTTTATGAGGACCTCTTGATAGGCTCATTATGGATTTGTTGCTTTTATAATGCGGCCTCGGATTGAGAGGTCGTTTGCGAGGATGGGGATAAAGCAGGGGAGATAGAGGGATATGAAGAGAACGTACACACACGCGCACACACACACATCTGCAGGCGTGCGTACACATTTGCGTATGGACAGACTCGTGTGCAACGGAGTTCGCGTACGAGACGAGAGCAGACAGATGAACACACACACACACACACACGCACACACACACACACACACACACACACACACACACACACACACACACACACACACACACACACACACACACACACACACACACACACACACACACACACATACATTCGAACTCTTTCTCGCTCTCGCATTCGTGCGTATGGACAAAAAGTGTACACTTCACGGAATACACTTGTTTGTCTTTCTTATACCTGTATATCTTGAATGCAAGTCTTGAGATGTTTGTGCTCTACAGGTAGTCAGAGTTGCCACAGAGTTGCCACAGTTGCCACAGAAAGTGAAGGTGAAAAATTAAGGAACAGCTTGAGCGAGAGTCTCCGTTTTCTATGTCTTGTGACGGGAGACTGAGGCAAAGCGGAGGAAAATAATGTAATGTGATCCGGAATTTTCTCTTTTCTTATTATTGTTCTTTTCTTGATTTTAGATTTAGTTTAAGTCTTTGTTCTTCACCGGGAAAGCGCTCATTTATATTATCATTAACTGAATGTATTATGTTTCTCTTTCGGGCAAAAAGTCTGGTGGTTTTGCTGCTGATAAGGAATAAAGATAATCATAGGTTTTCTTTCTCTTTTTTCCCCCACTGAGCTCTCGATTTCCCCTATCTATCTATCTGCCATTTACGCAATTTATCCATGTCTATCAGCATGATATTCGTATCTACTCTACCTCTTGCAGTGATCTTCATCGACCTCCTTCTACCTTACCCTTTCGCACAGGTAGAGGAGGCCCCTTTCCCGCAGACGGGCTCGAGTGCAAGAGGGGCATAAAGACGGCGAATATGACCGAAAAGGCCACATCGGTGAGAAGTTCCCATGCAAGTCGTCTGCATTTTGAGTTTCCTGTTGGTGGAGCTTCGGCGTTTTGAGCTCTAAGGAGGCCGGCGTGAGGGGCGATTTTGCCGTGCTTTGCGATGCTTGTGAAGGGTGGGAAGGGGGGAGGGTTTTGGGGGTGGGGGAAGGGGGTGGGGGGAGGGGAGGGGTTTTGAGGGTAGTTGGGGTGGGTGGGAAGGGGGAAGGCGTTTGGAGGGTGGTTGTTGGGGAGTGGGGGAAGAGGGGAGGGGTTTTGAGGGTGGTTGCTGGGGTGGCTGGGGGTTAAGGAGCAACGGAATGTCGAGGGAGGGGGGGAATTAAAGCTTATCGAGGTCGTTGTTAAGGTTCACAGTCTCGGATACGTAATCGAGGGACCGGGGGAGAGGTCGTAAAAAAGACGACCTGGCTACCAGTCTTCTCACACTCGGGGTGGTTCCTGCCCTATGATTGTCTGGTTCGGGGAGGGAGAAAGAAAGAAAGAAGAGAAAGAGGGGATGGAGAGAGAAAGGGAAAGGTAGGAAAGGGGTAAGAAAAGAGGAGGAAAAAGAGAGACAGACAGACAGACAGAAACGGAGAAAAAACAGAGACAGACAGATAAACGGAGAAAGACAGTGACAGACACAGACAGACAGAAATTATTAGCGAATCCCAGTCGTTCACGAAGGTTTGATCTAACTCTCTCTCTCTCTCTTTCTTTTTTTTAAATCTCTCTCTCTTTATTTTTATCTCTCTCGCTTTCTCTCTTTCTCTCATTCTCTCTCTCTCTACTTTTCTCTGTCGTATTTTAGCTTCGGTCGCATCGGTTGTCTTTCGAAGCCGATGACAGGCGGTGGGTGGGTGGGCGGCTCGGGGTGGGCGTGTGGGCGGGGGTGAGGTGTATGAGCCATTATTTTCTCCTTAAGAAAGCCGTGGGAAGAGGAAGAAAAGATCAAAGGCAGTAAGTTATAAGAATGGGAGCCCGCAGGAAAATAGAATTGGGAGAATGGGAGAAAGGCTAGCAGGAAATGCCAAAGGAAAAGGAAAGCAGAGAGAGCGAGAGAGGGAGAGAGAAAAGAGAGAAAGAAAGAGAAAGAGAGAAAGAAAGAGAAGATGGAGGAAACGGAGAGAGAAGATGGAGGGAACAGAAAGAGAGAAGAAAGAGAGAAAGAAGGAAAAAGAAAGACAAGAGTCAGAGATGAGAAAAGTTAGCCAAGCACGTCGTTAAGTGATAAATTCGTTATCAGTCGTTATCATAAGATGATTGGAAATCGAGACCGGGAGCCATTAGCCTGAAGGTTGTTTGTTTATGCTGTGTAATTGTTCTTCATGAAGTGCAATCTCGTTTGTTTTTTGTTTATTGCATTTTCAGTTGCGAGGTTTTCAGTTCACAGCTACCTCGCTTTCGTGTTTTTTTTTCCTGATTTCGTTGCTTAATTATTTATCCTCCCTTTCTCTTTTCTTTCTTGTTCTTCATTTTGTTCTTTTTATTCATTTCCTCAACCTATTCCTCCTCCTCCTGTCTCCTTTTCCATCCTCCCCTTCCTTTCCCCCCCCCTTCATTTCTCCCAACAATCATCACTTCTATCCCTCCCTCCCTTTCTCCTCCTTAAACCCAATCTCACGAGGCGCATTTGCGAAAGCACAAAAGGGGAAAAAAATAGAAGATTGAGAAGGTAAACAAACGCAACGATTGTCAAAGATTCGGCGAGAACCGGTCCCACGGGTGTCCTCGCCGTCGAAACATGATAATATAGGACTCTGATAACACAAAAGAGAGAGAGGGGGGGGGGAGAGGGAGAGGGAAGGGGAGTGGGAGAGGAGGAGGGAGATGGAGGGGGAAGTGGGAGAGAGAGAGAGAGAGAGAGAGAGAGAGAGAGAGAGAGAGAGAGAGAGAGAGAGAGAGAGGTAAAGAAAAAGAGAATACATGAATCTGATAAAAAGGGGGAGAGGGAGAGAGGAAGAGGGGGAGAGAGAGAAAGAGAGAGAGAGAGAGAGAGAGAGGTAAAGAAAAAGAGAATGCATGAATCTGATAACACAAAAAGTGGGAGAGAGAAAGAGAGAAAGAAAGAGAATGAACGAATCTGATAACGTAAAAAAAAGAAAGAGAGAGAGAGAGAGAGAGGGAAAAAAAGGACGATGGAGGCACCAACAATAACCAGCGTGCCAATAACGGCACCGGCACAGGCACAGGTAGCAAGAACAGCAGCTGTGCCAACAACAACAACAATAACAAAAAAGCAGCAGCGTTTCCAAAAAAAAAAAAAAAAAAGAATATTGCAAGCCTCAGGTACAACGTTGCACACCTATGTTCCGGAAGTCATTTGCTAAATATTTTCCCCGCATGTAACAAAGGCTATTTTAGATATTGCAACTCTCACTTAAGCGGACCACATGCCGGCTATACATTTTGGGGGAAAACATATTGCTACACATACGGCTGTCGATTTGAAAATAGGAGGGAGAGAAGGAAGAAGGGGGTGAGAGGGTGAGAGGAGGGAGAGGGGGAGTGAGGGAGAAAAGGAAGTAGGGTGAGAGGGTGAGAGAGGGAGGAGAGAAGAAAGGAGGGTGAGAGGGTGAGAGAGGGAGGGAGAGAAAGGAAGTAGGGTGAGAGGGTGAGAGAGGGGAGGTAGGAACTGGGAGAGGGATAGAAAGGAGGGGTGAGAAAGAGGGAGAAAAGGAAAGAGGGTGAGAGAGAGGGAGAAGGAGATAGAGGTGGAGGTAGGAACTAGGAGAGGGAGAGAAGGAGAGGGAATGAGAGGGAGGGAAAAAGGAAGGAAGGTGAGAGGGGGAGAGAGGGAGGGGGAGGTAGGAACTGGAGAGGGTGATAGAGGGAGGGGGGAAGGATGAACTGGGAAAGGGAGAGAGGAAGTGATGAGAGAGAAAGAGAGAGAGAGAGAAAAGAAAAGAAAAGAAAACGAACGTAGAAGCCCGTGTTGCGTCCCGTTGCGCTGGGAAAGGGAGGATGGATGGGGTGGGGTGGGGTGGGGGGTGTATTTTTTAATCGGCCGTTTGTTTTGTTATTAACGTGCATTTTACGGTTTGTCGCTCATTATTACACGGACCGAAACAGCGTGACGTCGGCCGCGGTTCTGAGCTCCCGGGAAAGGAAGGCGAAGGTTGGGTTCCGACGTCACGCGGGAGGCGCTGTCGGTGGCCCGCGATCGGAGGCATAGGCGGGCGGGGTAGCGGGAGGCGGGGGCGATGGGGGAGGGTTGAGGGGCGGGGTGATGGGGGATGGGGTTGAAGGGCGGGGGATGGGGGAAGGGGATGGGGAGGGGTTTGAGGGAAAGGGGGATGGGGGATGGGGTTGTGGGGCGGGGGGATGGGGATGGGGTTGAGGGGCGGGGGGATGGGGGATAGGGTTGAAGGGCGGGGGGATGGGGGTTGGGGTTGAGGGGCGGGGGATGGGGGATAGGGTTGAGGGGCGGGGGGGATGGTGGAGGGGTTGAGGTGCAGGGGATGGGGGATGGGGTTGTGGGGCGGGGAGATGGAGGGGTTGAGGGCAGGGGAGATGGGGGAGGGGTTGAGGGGCGGGGGGATGGGGGAGGGGGAGGGGTTGAGGGGCGGGAGATGGGAGGGATTGTGGGGCGGGGAGATAGGGGGAAGGGGATGTGGTGGTAGATCGGAGGGGCCCATTTGAAGCGGTTATTGAAAGGGGGCGGTGTCCTTTGATGGGAACTTTGGGTGGGGGTGTGAGGGTTGGATAGGGGAGTTGGGGGTTGGAAGAGGGTGGGGGTGTTAGGGGTCGGAAGGGGGTGTGTGGAGTTGGATGGGGGTTTGGAATATGGGGTAGAGAGTGAGGCGTGAGGGGGGGGCAGTAGAGGAGGCCTTGCAAAGGAGTAATGATGTATCGATAACTTCAAGTGTAGGAGGGGAGGGGCGATGGAGGGGAGGGAGGCGAATAAGGGAATGGTATTGGGACGGAATGAGGGGAGGGGGAAGGGGGGAGAAGGAGCTTACTTCTTGATTGTCTTTGTAACTATTTCCTTTTTATTATATGTGTGTGTGTGTGTGTGTGTGTGTTTGTGTGTGTAGTTATATCCTACTCTCGTTTGCTTATTTGTTTATATATTTACTTTATTTTCGCTCTATTACACCTCGAGTCTTTTAACTAAGAAATCTCGCGTGATTTCTTAGTCACTCTCGCCTTGAGGACCTTTCGTGACGTCATAAGAAGGTGTTTTTAGATCAACCCTTTGCGGTTACGTCTTGAAATATATATATATATATATATATATATATATATATATATATATATATATATATATATATATATATATATATATATATATAATCTCTCGACTTAGGTTCACGTTTTTGTTATAGACTATTTGAGTTCATTAGCGTGGGGTCATTAGCTGTACATATGCATATTTTGGTTTCTCATAATTGCCGATATGAATAAAAAGATTGCCGGTTAATAAGCCTCATCCTTGAGAACTCTTCGCTGTCGTTACTCAAAGGAAGGAGAAAAAAAGGCAGAGATTACAATGGCCGGATGTTCCATTATAAGTAAAAGAAATAAATGGCAAGCGGGTCTTAATGGGGGTTGTCTATGGCAGCGAAAAATCACCCTTTTTGTACTAGCGCTTATTGTCTTTTTGGCTGTTGTTTGGTTTGGGTGAGTCTGTCTCTTTCTGGCTGTCTTTTTTTTTTTGTCTGTTTTTTTTTTCTCTTGAATTTTTTTGTCTTTTGTTTTTTTTCTTCTCTGTGTTTGTGTGTCTGTCTGTCTCTCTCTCTCTCTCTCTCTCTCTCTCTCTCTCTCTCTCTCTCTCTCTGTCTCTCTCTCTCTCTCTCTCTCTCTCTCTCTTTCTCTCTCTCTCTCTTTTTTCTATTGCTTCCTCTCTACTATCGTGTCCCTCAAGACTATCAGCCCTCCCTTTCTCTCAATTCCACTCTCTGACCTCATAATAAACGGAGAAAGAGGGATATATAGAGAGAAGGAGAGACAGAGAGAGAGAGAGAGAGATGAACGTCACCGCGACTCGCCCCACTCACGCCGGCACGCAACGCCTGTCACGTGACGGAGAGCGAGCGACCTGCAGCGACCTGTCCGTCTGCAGGTCCTTTGCTGTGGCGTGGTGTTGACTCGACGTCGAGTGGCACTGCAGTGTGTCTGTGGCCCCCGCGGAGCTGTGGGGTGATAGAGAGAGCGGTGGGGGGGGGGGGCGTCGATGTCACGAAACGTTTGCAAAAGAGGGGGGGCAAGAAAGAAGGAGGCGGAGGAGGTGGAAGTGAAGGTGGAGGAGTAGGAAAGGAGAAGGAGAATGAGAAGGAGGAGGAAAGTAAGAAATGGGGTTGATAAAGCAGTGGGAGGGGATAGGGGAAGGAGAAGGAGAAGGAGAAGGAGAAGGAGGAGGAGAGTAAGAAAGGGGTTGATAAAGCAGTGGGAGGGGGATATCAATGTCACGAAACGTTTACAAAGGATGGAGGACAATAAAGAAGGACTAAAAGAGGAGGAGGAGAGTGAGAAATCGGATCGGAGAGAGCGGTGTGAGTGGGACATGTCACGAAACGTTTACAAAAGAGGGGGGGACAATACAGCAAAAAAGGAGACGGAGAGTGAAAAAGGGGAGAGAAGAAATTGTAAACAGAGAAGGCAGCGAAAGAGAGAAAGGAAGAGGCGAAAGAAAGAGAGAAAGAAAGAGAGGCGAAAGAAAGACAGAAAGAAAGAGGCTAAAGAGAAAGAGAAAGAGAGGCGAAAGAGAGAGAGAAAGAAAGAGAGGCGAAAGAAAGAGAGAAAGAAAGAGGCGAAAGAAAGAGAGAAAGAAGGAGAAGCGAACAGGGGATCACCCAGAATGCTGCATAGCTCGACAGATTCAGGTTGGGGAGTAATGAGAGAGGACCGGGACATGCGATATGGGCCTGAGGGTGATCCCGGCGGACAGGTGCACCCGGCCCCTCGCCCTCCTTTCGGTTTCTCCCTCTTTCCCTCTTTTTCTGTTTCTCCCTCTTTCCCTCTTTTTTCTGTTTCTCATTCTTTCCCTCTTTTTCTGTTTCTCATTCTTTCCCGATTTTTCTGTTTCTCATTCTTTCCCTCTTTTTCTGTTTCTCCCTCTTTTTCTGTTTCTCCCTCTTTCCCTCTTTTTCTGTTTCTCCCTCTTTCCCTCTTTTTCTGTTTCTCCTGCTTTCCCTCTTTTTCTGTTTCTCCTGCTTTCCCTCTTTTTCTGTTTCTCCCTCTTTCCCGCTTTTTCCATTTCTCATTCTTTCTTTCTTTTTCTGTTTCTCCACCATTCCCTCTTTAATATTTCTCTTTTATTCCCTCTTTTTCTGTTTCTCCTTCTTTCCATCCTTTTCTGTTTCTCCTGCTTTCCCGCTTTTTCCATTTCTCATTCTTTCTCTTTTTTTCTGTTTCCCCATCATTCCCTCTTTAATATTTCTCTTTTATTCCCTCCTTTCTGTTTCTCCTTCTTTCCCTCTTTTTCTGTTTCCCCTTCTTTCCCCGCCCCCTTTCCTATTTTTCATTCTCTCTTCCTCCTGCTCTCTTTATTTTCTGTTTCTCCGTCATTGTTCCTCACTTTTCTTTTTTTCTACTTTTTTTTTTATCTACCTCCTACCCTACTTCCTCTTTCCCATCCTCCTCTTCCTCTTCATCATCTTCTTCTTCTTCTTCTTCATATTATTATTATTATTATTATTCCACCTCCTCCTCCTGTTCTTCTTCTTCTTCATATTATTATTATTATTATTATTCCACCTCCTCCTCTCCTTCTTCTTCTTCTTCTTCATATTATTATTATTAGTATTATTCCACCTCCTCTTCTTCTTCTTCCTCCTCTTATTCTTCTACTTCCTCCCCCTCCTCCACCTCACAAAAAGGCGGTGCAAGCAAGCAGACGAACGAGCAAGCAGGTTACGTGAGAGTTGCCAAGCAGCTCAAGCACCGCCCACCCGCCCACCCGCCCATTGCTTGTCCGCCGAAAGCACTCCTGGCCTCTAGGTATGCACGATTGCTTGGGGGCAGGGTGGGAGGGAGGGTGGGTGAGTGGGTGAGAGGGTGGGTGGGTGGGAGGGAGGGTGGGTGGGTGGGAGGGAGGGAGGGAAAGAGGGTAGGTGAGTGGGTGGGTGGAAGGGAGGGAGGGAGGGAGGGAGGGAGGGAGGGAAGGTGGGTGGGTGGGTGGGAGGGAGGGAAGGGAGGGAGGGAGGGAGGGAGAGGAGGGAGGGTGGGAGAGAAGGCGGGAAGGTGGGTGGCTGGGTGGGTGGGGGGAAGGGAGGGGAAATTAGTGAAGGGAAGGGAGATAGGGAGGTGGGAAGGGGGGGGGGGTCGGCCTTGCTTAGCACCTGGCGCCTCATGCGTCTGTCCAAGCCACTTGTCTGTGAACATTGATCATTGTGCATTACGATGCTTGAAATGTGTAAGACTGGGATTTGTTGTGCTTGAAATACTGTCTTGTAGAATATGATGATGGTTGTGGATCTGGGTGCAGGGATTAGTAGGTTCATATATGTAGGTGCGATACACGCGCGCGCACACACACACACACACACACACACACACACACACACACACACACACACACACACACACACACACACACACACACACTATTTAAACAATGTTTACATATTTATGGACGGCTAGAATGTGCATCTGTAAGTCTTTTTTTCCCCCGTCTGCATGTGCGTGTACGCGAATGCAAATATGTGCGTATTCATGCATTTATGTAGATATGTGTTTATTCTCGTAACCTCTCCTCTTTTCCCCTCTTTTCGGGGGTCTGGTGAGAGAGGGGAAGTATGTTGCGCGGAAAAAAGTGGGAATCTGGCAGGGTCCGAAGCCGTGATAACTGCGATCATCGTATTTTACCAAGCTTATCTCCGTCGCGACTGGACGAAAACCTCGCCTTTCCGTTTTTTCGTTTTTTTTCTCTCGTTTTTTTTTTTTTTTTTTTTTTTTTTTTTTTTTGGTTTTCTTGTATGTTTTATTTTATTTTATTTTTTGCTCTTTCTGTTTTCTTGTTTTTTTATTTCTGTTTTTTTTTTCCTGATTTCTTTTTTTTACTTTTTTTTATCTTGTTCTTTTTCTGTTTTCTTGTTTACCTTTTCGCTGTTTTATTTATTTATTTATTCATTCATTTTCTCTGCTGGTTTTGCTAGCTTCTATTTTCCTTCTCTTTTTTAAGATATTTGTCATAAGAATTTCTATAGATTTGCTCAGATAGACGGTGTGTGGCAAAGATTTTTATTTTTTGGACTTTTGAAAAATATTTTCCCCCTTTTTACCGGTTGCGATATTTGGTGGCTCTCTCTTTATCCTTCTATTTTCCTTCTCCCCGTTCCCTTATTTTCCTTTTCCTTCTCCCCTTCCTCATCCTTCCTTCTCCCCTTCCCCTATCTACCTCCTTTCTTCTCCCTTCGCCCCTTCCCCTCCTTTCTTCTCCCCTTCCCCTATCTACCTCCTTTCTTCTCCCTTCTCCCCTTCCCCTATCTACCTCCTTTCTTCTCCCTTCTCCCCTTCCCCTATCTACCTCCTTTCTTCTCCCTTCTCCCCTTCCCCTATCTACCTCCTTTCTTCTCCCTTCTCCCCTTCCCCTATCTACCTCCTTTCTTCTCCCTTCTCCCTTTCCCCTTCCTTCCATCTCCCTTGGCAAAGAAAGTACTCGCCGTGTGTCTACGTCGTTAATCAAGGGAAAGTGACCGAAGACAAACTCATTTTTCAAAGCATTTTCACTTGCAAGACGAGATCCATGATGTATTTTGTGGATAGATCCGTGTTACATATTGTTGATAGATCCGTGTTATATATTGTGGATAGATCCGTGTTATATATTGTGGATAGATCCGTGTTATATATTGTTGATAGATCCGTGTTGTAATGTGTTGATAGGTTACTGTTGTATTTTCTTGATAGATTATTGTTTTATTTTGTTGATAGATTATTGTTGTTGTTTTTTTCTCTGTCGACGTGTTATTTTTTTTCCTTTGTTTTGACTTGATATGCTGTTCCTATTTTTTTTTTATTAATCCTAAAATGGGTAGGGTTAATAAGGCATTTATATTTTGATTATCACAAATGTCACTGTGCCGGCCAC
>NC_091550.1:48084230-48089230 GCF_042767895.1 Penaeus vannamei
AGGGGTTTAAGAGACACGCTAGGGGGGGGGGAGAGAAGTCGGGGTTCATGTTGGGGGCTTTTAATTAAGGGGGACACATTGGGAGGGTGGGGTAGTGGGGTTAGGGGGAAGGTTGGGGGGTGGAGGTGGAGGGAAACAATTTTGGTTGGAGAGGAGCGGGCAGATGAATATTTTCAAAGCGGAGATAAATGCACACGCACGCATGTGCACCATCGCGAATGCAAAGGCAAACACTCAGACACACTCGCACGTGCATGCGCATGCCCTCTCGCGCGCGCACGCACGCTCACGCAAACATACACGCACACACACACACACACACACACACACACACACACACACACACACACACACACACACACACACACACACACACACACACACACACACACACACACACACACACACACACACACACACACACACACATACACACACACACACACACACACACACACACACAAACAAACACACGCAGACACACACACACACGCATGCGGACACACGCGCGTGCGCTCTAGCATCCTCGCCTCTCATTAAGTACAAGGAGGGACGAGAGCTCGACACAGTTCCGCCTTAATCAATGTTGCACTCAAATTACGACACTGCGCTCGCCCCAGCTGGGTGTGTACCTGTACGTGTTTGTGTACGGGTGTACGCCTAAGTGTAAGTGTGTTCGCGGATGTTTGTGTGTGTGTATGTGTATGTATTGTGTTTATTTTGTGAGGTGTGTAAGTGTGTTTATGTATGTATTTATGTATGTATGTATGTATGTGTATGTGTGTATGTTTATGTCTTGTGTTTATTTTGTGAGGTGTGTAAGTGTCTATGTATGTATTTATGTATGTATGCAGGTATGAACGCTATGTGTGTGCGAGTAGGAAGCAAAAATACAGGCAGGCAAACATGAAAGATATATTCATTTTAAAAATCATATTTGAAAAGTAGGGGGGGTTGGAAGTGGGGGGATACGGGGACATAAATAGAAAAAATATTGGTTGACAGGTTAAAACATTTCTATATTTCCCTGTTTACATTAATATAAACACCTGATAAATCCGCGACCATTTGTGAAATATCCTGAAATAATTCTAATTTATATTGACGTAATGGTGGGAGGGTTATTTAGGCTCCGTTTAATCTTGTCATTTGAAATGTTCGTTTGTGTGTGCGTGCGTGTGTGTGTGTGTGTGTGTGTGTGTGTGTGTGTGTGTGTGAGTGTGTGTGTGTGTGTGTGTGTGTGTGTGTGTGTGTGTGTGTGTGTGCGCGTTTCCTCGTGATTTGGATTTAAAAACGAAAGCTGAGAACGAAGCGGATGAAAGAGGAAAATAAAGATAGTTAAGGTAAGAACTAAAAATTAGAATGTTAGATAAATAACACGATGAGGTGAGAGAGAAGAAGAAAAGATAATAGATTTAACGAAAAGTGAAACGATATGTAGAAGAACAAAGACGAAAACGCGATTCTCAGCGGCCACGTGGAACCGACAGCAAATGCCTCCCTTGCGCGGTTTTGTGCACAGCGCCGAGTCTGTTTAAAGAGCAATGATAGCGATTGTTTTTGCTGCTAATGCGGGGTCTCCGTTGCCTTATTTCGGTGTAATAAGCATCAAGAAAGCCGCTATTAGTTCTATAAAGATATAAACTTCATGTAGCGAAACAATCAGGGTTGCTTATCTGTTCGGTAGGCTAGGCGACGCCGGGGAGTGATGGGAGAATCGCCTCTATGGAAGGGGTGTTTTAGGGCTAGAGTCCGTTGACACCTGTTGGCTGCCATATCGGTCGAGGGACTGGTGGGGCGATGGGAGGGTGATGGGGGGGGAGTCCTATCCCCATCTCCCTCCTCCTCCTCCTCCTCCTTCCTCTCCCTCTCCCGCCTCTTCCCCTTCGCGTAGGATTCCTTGACTGACTTAATGTATTCTCAAGCACGGGCGCCTTCTTCACAGCCGTATAGGATCTATTATCCGAGATTTACGAAAAGGAATTTGGGATTTTTCTTTTTCTTTTTGAAGGGGGGGGGGGAGAGTGCTTCGATAAGGCTAGGTTATTACAAAAATGTTTTCTTCTCATTCTTTCATTTTTGAATCTCTCGTTTCTTTTATAATGGAGACTAGTTTTTTTTAAAGACTTTAATTTGCATAGGGAAAAAAATCAGATGAGATATTGGATATTTTAGGGCGTGTTTGCCGCTGTCTTATCGGCAGCGCGGGCGTAGAGCTGACTAATTGATACCTGAGTCCTGGGCTCTCTTCTGCTGTTGAACTTTGGATTCTGTCGGAGGTGGGGGGGCGTGGGGGGGGAGGGGAAGTGGGGAAGGGAAGCGACGTGTATGTTTGTTTGTTTGTCTCTGTGTTAGTGGTGAAAGAAGTATGTTTTTTCTTCTTATTTTGTATTTTGGTATGTTTTGTCTTTATTGTTTTGGTATAGCTGTCCTTTTTTTTATATATGATTTTCCTTGTCCGTTCCTTCCAACTCTTCCTGTACTTTTCTTCCTTCCCTCTCTCCCCCATTCCTTTCTGTGCCATCGTTCTCTCCTTCCTCCCTCTCTCCTACTTTCCTTCCCTCCCTCCTCCCCCCCCTCCTACTTTCCTTCCCTCCCTCCGCACAGTCGCGAAGTCCTTCCCCACCTTGACACAGGGCCCAGTTAGGGTACAAGCACAAGTGTATAATTACCACCACGACCCATGCTGCAATTTAGGCCAACCGATTGCACAGAAATCGCTCGTTTCCTCCTCATACGTCGTCAGCGTCGTCAGGCAGTCAGTCAGCCAGTCGTCAGTCCACGTGTTGTTTGGTTCTGACTACTTCCGTGATTGTTGATGACGCACGCCCTGTCGGTACCGGGTTCGAATGCTGGCGATGATTTTGCTTTTCGTTTTTCTTTTCTCTTCTGTCGTTCTTTGTCTTTCTAGTTTATTTGTTGTTGGTTTTGCGTGTTTTGTTTTTATTGTTTATTATCTTTGTAGGATATAGAATACGGCAGTGTTCGTGTATACATATGTAAAAAATAGACTTCCACATGTAGAACAGGGTATAATATTAGATTTTTAAAAGGATTGAGACGATAGTTTTATTGAAAAACGTATGCAACCGTAAAACAACTGTTGTAATATCATGTAAGGGCGTATAAATTATTGCCATATTCGCCACGTCAGGTTAGCGGTAGCATCCACACATGTGCCTACCTACACCTTTCATAAAGTATTTTTATACTCGAACACACACACACACACACGTACACAAATCTGTGTTGCTGACGTGTTTTTTTTTTTCATAGTTATTACTCCCATCTTTCTATCTTTCATTTAATTGGTCATGAGCGAGAGAATTGGAAACGTGTGGTGGTTGGCAGATCGGAAATATTTATTCTTTGGTAATTGATTCTATCAGCTGTTTATATATAGTTTGTGAGTGATGGGATCAGCTTGACCCGTGACGGTTATTATCGTTATTAAATGGCGGTTATTTAACGCTCCATGACAGTAGTTTGATTGGCGGGAAAATTTGATCCGTTGAGCGTTTTGAAATTTGTATGAATTTTGGCGGGAATTAGGTGTCGTAATTAGGTTGCCAGATGTTTGATGATGTAGAAGAGTGGCTGGGATGCGGAAATTAATGAAGCGAAGAAGAGGTGATGATGACAGTGATGATTTTGTAGAATAAGATTACGATAATAATTGATGATTTGGGAAAAAAATATAAGGGGGGAAAATTCAGACCATGTATCGATGAAGATTGCATTGCAAGTCATGTTGATATTACCCGTGGCCATTAGAGCAGGGTCGGTGATGTTGCAGCCAGATCAGACAAGGACGAAATGCGATTTATATAAATAAAAAAGAGAAACCAACAGAAAATAAAACGGACAAAGAAACAAAAGAAGCGCAAACGTGACCGGGGATGCGCAGGTATTACGAAATGGTCCAAGATGGCGCCTGCCTCTCCCGCCCGAAAGAAACTAATATAAATGTATTTTATATCAAGCATCTAGAACATACTAGGTGCGGCCTCGTAAAAATGTCAATAAACTTTTCTTTTGTTGGCATTAAAATTTGTCGTAAAAGTCGGAAATGTATTTTTGGGGAGGAGCACGGGAGCCGGGGAGGGGCTGTTGGGGGGAGGGGAGGGTTATTTTGGAGGGGGAGGGGGTGAAGTGGGGGTGGGGTGGGAGAGGGGGGGATGTGACGCCTTCCTGTTCCCTACGTGACTTGGATCGCAGTCGGGGGAACGTAAAATGACGCAGGTCTTAATGGCAGAATATAATCGCGATGTAATAATTCGAACCGGGCGACGTAAGCGCGGGGAGTCGGCAGCGAGGTTCCGTTACGTCGTTGGGTGAGCTTCGTTTTCGTTAACGTTTTTTTCTTTTTTCGAATTGTAACGATGTTGCGCAAAGTAACAATCGGCGACGCATGTACACTTACCCTACGCCATGACCTGTGACCTGGTTTCGCTCCGCCAACACCTGTGACTTAGGCTCCGGATGGCTGCGACCCGACGATTCGGTCTCGCGCCGTTATGACCTGTACGTGCGTGTGGCGAGTGCGCGCGCGTCTGCATTGTCATCGTTGTGGAAATTGGTAGGACGTTGCCGCTGCTCTTGGAAGGGGGGGGGGGAGTGTTGCAACGATTCCTGTCTTGCTTGTTCTTCGCTGTTGTTTGTGGTACTTCTTTATCTCTGTCTCTCTGCCTGTCTGTTTCATTCTTTATGGTTGTTATTCTCCCAATCGTTCTCTCTCTCTCTCTCTCTCTCTCTCTCTCTCTCTCTCTCTCTATCTCTCTCTCTCTCTCTCTCTCTCTCTCTCTCTCTCTCTCTCTCTCTCTCTCTCTCTCTCTCTCTCTCTTCTTCTTCTTCTTCTTCTTCTTCTTCTTCTTCTCTTCTCTTGACCTTCGGATAATTGTCTTCAGTTTCCTACTCCTTTCTTTTATTGTCATGTTTAATTATTTTCTTCCGAACTCTGAAAGTTTTTTGTTGTAGTTCTGCCTGTTATTTTCGTTTTG
>NC_091550.1:48094230-48104230 GCF_042767895.1 Penaeus vannamei
ATTGGAACCTGTGGGTATTTAACGCTTGTTGATGCGTGGAAAACAAACACACGCACACGTACACTACCGCACGCACATACGGACACACAAGAACACACACACACATACGGACACACACACACACGGACACACACACACACGGACACACACACACACGGACACACACACACACGGACACACACACACGGACACACACAAACACACACGGACACACACACACACACACCCGCACTGCACACGCACACGCACACGAACACGCACACACACACACACACACACACACACACACACACACACACACACGGACACACGCACGGACACACACACACACGGACACACGCACACGGACACACACAAACACACACGGACACACACACACGCACACGCACACGCACACGCACACGCACACGCACACGCACACACACACACACACACACACACACACACACACACACACACACACACACACACACACACACACACACACACACACACACACACACACACACACACTATGCAAAAAGGATTTTAGAAAGTGGGATAAGTCGGAGAGGGAGAAAGGGAAAGAAAGAGAGAGAGAAAGAGAAAGAGAAAGAGAAATAAAGACAACAAGAATTAAAAGGAAAAAAATACAAAGAAGGCAAAAGAGAAGAAGAAAGAAAAAAGAAGAGAAAATAACTTTGCGGGAGATTTACACTCATATAGCGCATACTTGAGCGCAGCTGAGAACACGGGACAGCGAACTAGCAATTTGCTGTAGTAACTAATGTCAGGAACAAACACGGGCCGGAGATCAACAAACAGTGCCACACTCGAGTGCCAAATTTAGTGGCTGCTTTGATCACTAGTGGGCCGTGTATATGTAGGGGTTGGGAGGGGGGGTGAGTGAATGTGTGTCTGTGTGTGTATGTATGTATGTATATATATATATGTATGTATGTGTGTACGTATGTATGTATGTATGTACATAGTGGGCCGTGTATGTGTAGGGGCTGGGAGGGGGTGAGTGAGTGAGTGTGTGTATGTGTGTGTATATGTATGAGTGTGTGTGTGTATGTATAAACGTGTGTGTGCGTGTTCGTGTGCGTGCTTGCGTGTGTTTTATATGCATGCATGTGTTTGTACTTGCCCAGAGCGAATGGCGATTGACGACCCATTCCGCCTTGTAATTCCTCCGATGCCATCCCACGCGAGTCGAAGCGATCGAAACAAAAGTCGAAGGAAGGAATCAGCCGACGAAGATAATCGTGATTAAATGGATGAATAGATAGTGAGAGTAAAGGGGAAAATAAATTGATGTATATATGTAAACTGATGAATGGAATAACATAGATGAGTAAGTAAATGAATAAAAATATATTTAAATAGATTGATAAATGGAATAAGAAATAGTTAGATAAATAAATGAATGAATAGATATATAGGTAGATAGGTAAGTAAATGAATGAATCAATAATTCGAAAGATAAATAAGTAAACAGACCAGACCCCATTTCTCCTCCCGCGAAAATCCACTTTAAGCCCGGGTGGATAAATCGGAGCCAGGGGGGGGGGGGGGGTAAGATGAGGAGGATGGGGTGGAGGATGTCCAGTTGGGGAGGGGGGGAGGGATGAAGGTTGGGTGTTGGAGGGAGTATAGTAAGATGAGGGAATGGGGAGAGTGGGATGAGGAGGATGAGGGAGAGGGGAATAGGATAGTATAGAGTAGAGGATGTCCAATTAGTGTGGGGGGGGTGAGGGATGGGGATTAGAAGGATAGATGGATAATAGGATGTAGGAATAGGGAGACTGGGATGAGGATGAGGGAGAGGATGAGGGGGATAGGGAGGGATAGGATAAGGGGGTCCAATTTGTCGCCACTTTGACGCCGCGAGAACGACGCTCAGCCGGAATGCGCGCGCCGATAATCCTTTTGGAAAAATGTCGCAACTCCCGCCTCCTCCGCGCGGATTCCTTCGTCGCGGTCCGCTGGGTCGCCGCTGGGGAGAGGGAGGGCGTGAGTGAGGGAAGTAAAGTGGTGAAGTGAAGTGAAATGAAGTGTATGAGTGGGTGAGTGGGTGGGTGGATGGGTGAGTGGATGAGTGAGTTGAGTGGTGTGGTGGTGTTGCGAGGTAGTGTTTTATTATCGATGCTGGTATTACTATCACTGGTATTCGTATTTTTGTTTCGTTATTACCGTTGTTGGCATTCGGTCATTACGAATTTAATTGTTATTATGTTATATAGAGAATGGGAAAGGAAAGGAAATGCGGTAGAGGGGAGGGAGATGAGGGGGGAGGGGTGACAGAACGGAGGGAGGGAGGAGTAGAGGGAGGGATAGGAGGAAGGGGGATAAATGGAGGAGGGAGAAGGTAGGAGGGAGGAGGAAGGGGGGTGAGGGAGAGGGTAAGAGTGAGGAGAAATGGAGGAGGAAGGAGGAAAGGGGGGGGGGTGAGGGAGAAGGGTAAGAGTGAGGAGAAATGGAGGAGGGAGAAAGGTAGGAGGGAGGAGGAGGGGGAAAAACCCTGGCGCTGCAGCAGTTATTTACCGAGACATGCTGGGTAATCACATATGTCATTTAAAAGTCCGCGCGCGCCTAAATTGCCGGCTAATTGTTTGTGACTCCAGGATCGCGGCTTACGGAGGTTGAATTCCCGGCGGGCCCAACGGAACGTGAAATTGAAATGACAAAATATTCTATGCGTATTACGAGTTACAAATTAGTGCATAATGACGCGAAATTGCAAATGAGGCCGTAATTGTTCAAGCTTGTAATTCTGGCCGCCCGCTGCTGCCACCCGCCGCCGCCGCCGCCGCCGCTGTGCTTGCAGGGCGGTGCTGGGCGCGATGGGACGGCGGGCGGGGGTTGTGGGGTCGGGGGTCTGGGGTCTGGGGTCTGGGGGGGGAGGGGGTTCGGAGATACACACAAGAACACTCATAATTACGCGGACATAACGCACGGACGCAAATTTACCTAAGCAAACGGAGACAGACATTCACACACGAATGTACTTAGAGACGCATACACAAATGCAATCTCAAATAACACACACACACACACACACACACACACACACACACACACACACACACACACACACACACACACACACACACACACACACACACAGAGCAAGCAAGCAAGCAGGCAAACATTTCTCACATACACGTGTACGCACCTGCACGCACATGTACACACACACGAACACAGGGAGAGCCGATAATTAGAATATTGAAGGCGTAGAGGTAATGATTTGCGTATCGATATCAGGTTCAGCTTTTTATGGATATTTTTTCCTTTTTCTTTTTTCTATCTTTCTATCTTTTTTTTTTTTTTTTTTTTTTTAATCGACGTTTTTCATGTTTTTTGGTTAATTACATGTCCTGTGCTTTCGAGTATCTCATCCGTCTTGTGCTTGTTGGCTGGGTCGATTGGGGCCTGCGTGTGACTGCGTGGGTATGTGAGGCAAGGATTGTGTGCGCCCTTCGCCTTCTTAAAAGAGTATATTTTTCCTTTTGGTATATGATTTCATCATCCCTCTTCTTCTCTCTTCTTCTTTTTCTTCCATCTTGGCCTCCCCCTCATTCCCCCTTCTTTCCTCTTTCTCTTCCTCCTCCTCCTCCTCCTCCTCCTCCTCCTCCTCCTCCTTCGCCTCGCCCTCCTCCCCCCTTCTTTCTCCTCCTCCTCCCCTTCCTCCTCCTCCTCCTCCTCCTCCTCCTCCTCCTCCACACCTCCATCTTTCACGCCATGACCAACTTTTCCCCATCCACCCTTTTCTCTTCCTCTTCCTTCCCTTCACCCCCCTCTTTCTCCCCCTTCACCCCTCTTCTCCCCTCCTTCTCTCCCCTCTTCTCCCCTCCTTCTCCCCTCCTTCTCTCCCCTCTTTGGTGCTTCATTTCCCCGACGAAGGAAATTTTGCGAAGGACGGAATCTTGGATCTTACTTTATTCATTTTTTAAGACTCAGAGTGGCGATGTATGGGTCGCGTATGGTGCTTGCGGAAGAGGGGAAAGGACAAGGAGAAAGAGGGGAGAAAGAGAAGGAAAGCAGGTGTGCGTGTGTGTGTGTATGTGTGTGTGTGTGTGTGTGTGTGTGTGTGTGTGTGTGTGTGTGTGTGTGTGTGTGTGTGTGTGTGTGTGTGTGTGTGTGTGAGTGTGAGTGTGAGTGTGTGTGAGAAAGAGAGAGAGAGAGACAGAGAGAGAGAGAGAGAGAGAGAGAGTGTGTGTGTGTGTGTGTGTGTGTGTGTGTGTGTGTGTGTGTGTGTGTGTGTGTGTGTGTGTGATAGAGAGAGAATGAGAGGGAGAGAGAGAGAAGGGGAGGGAGAGAGAGAGAGAGAATGAGAAGGAGAGAGAGAGAGAGAATGAGAAGGAGAGAGAGAGAGAGAGGGGGAGGGGGGCAGAAGGGGAACTGAGGGACAGAGAAGAAGGGAGAAGGAAAAGAGGAAATTATGGAATGTATATTTCGTCTGTTTTTGTAATTCTGTTTTTAAGTTTTTTGCTTTATGGGTTTGTTTGTTTGTTCGCGTTGGCAGCGCTTTATTTCGCTTTCTGATTTAGTACGCCCTCTCTCTCTCTCTCTCTCTCTCTCTCTCTCTCTCTCTCTCTCTCTCTATCTCTCTCTCTCTCTCTCTCAAATATGTTTCTTCAATTTTCTTCGCTGTCCCTTTATTTTTCCTCGTGTCCTTTTTATTCCTAGTCCGCTTTTCTTATCGGCTTTCATTCCGTCTCCGCCTCCAACCCCCGAACCCCCTACCCTCCCTCCCACATCTGTCCAACTCCCCTCCCCAACCCCCGCCTGCTCCCCCCAACCCCCCTGCCTGCTCCCCCCAACCCCCGCCTGCTCCCCCCTCACTCCTCCCCCACTTCTGGCAAGACAGATGTGTTATATTGCACCGTAAAAGCACCACACCCCGCGCAATTTCAAATGTCCCCCCCCCCTTTTTTTCTTTTCTTTTTAACATTTGGTGGGTATATTATAGATTGGGTATAGCCGCCGCTGTTGGGAGTATATAAAGCTAGGCTGGGCTGCGACGTAAAATTTAATTGCGGGGGATATTATTCCCTCCCCGCGCTGGGGATCTGTGTCCTCCCTCCTTTCGACCTTCTTCCCTTTTTTTTCCTTTCTTCCTCTTTTCGCTTCGTTGTTTTTTTCTTCTCTCCTCACTGGTCTACCTTTTCTTCGATCTTTTCCTACTCCTCCTTTTCCCTCAAGTTCTCCTTTTCCTTTTTCTCTTCCCCCTCATTTTCTTACTCCTCCTCCTCCTCCTCCTCCTTCCCCCCCTTCCCCGTCCTCCTCCTCCTCCTCCTCCCCCTCCTCCCCCTCCCCCTCCTCCCTTGGGCGGCTGTGGGCGGTGCGGGCACTCGCTTGGAATTTGACGTAGGCCTTATGTCGTCAGCATCGCTTTGCTTCCTTCAATATAATTCACTTTCTCGATTATGTTTTCTCTCTCTCTCTCTCTCTCTCTCTCTCTCTCTCTCTCTCTCTCTCTCTCTCTCTCTCCCTCCCTCCCTCCCTCCCTCCCTCCCTCCCTCCCTTCCCTCCTCCCTCCTTCCTCCCTCCCTCCCTCCCTCCCTCTCTACCTCGTCTCCCACCTTCCCTCCATCACTACTCCTCCCTTTCTCTCCCTCCTTACCCTCCCTCCCTTCTCTCTTCTTTTCCCTTCCTTCGCTCTCTCTCTCTCTTCCTCTTCCTCTTCCCCCCTCCCCCTCTCCCCGACAAGATCAAAAGAGGGAAGCAAGAGGGAGACCGAAGGACAGACACGACACCGGCCAAGAGCGGAACACGACAGCCATACACACACATGAGGGAAGAGGAGGGGTTTCCTTCCGTGGGTGAGGTAAGAGGAAGGTGTTTGTGCGAAAGGAGGGAGGGAGGGAAGGATGGAGGAAGGGAGGGAGGAGAGGGAAGGAGGGAGGAGGGGGAGGAAGAGGAAGGGAGGGAGGGAACGAGGAGGGGGGGAAGGGTAGGAAGAGGAAGGAGTGAGGAAAGGGAGGGAAGGGAGGAGGGAGGGAGGAGGGAGTTGTGGGGGAGGTAGGAAGAGGGAAGGAAGGAGGGAGAGAGGAAAATAGCGAAGGATGGGGAGAAGCTAATGAGCATGAGGCAAGAAAGTAGAAGAGAACCAAAGGTCGGAAAGAAGACGGAAAAAAAGCCCGAGAAACGGTAGGAGGGAGAAAGAAAAGAAGGGGGAAAGGGAGGGAGGCCGAGAAGCAAGACGGGAGAGAGGCAAGGAGAGAGAAAGGGAAGGAGGGAGAGAGGCAAGGAAAGAGGAAGGGAGGGAGAGAGGGAATAAGGGTGAGAGGCAATGAGAGAGAAAGGGAAGGAGGGCGAGAGGGAAGGAGGGCGAGAGGGAATAAGGGTGAGAGGCAAGGAGAGAGAAAGGGAAGGAGGGAGAGAGGAAGGGAGGGCGAGAGGGAGGCGCGGCAGAAGCACTTGAACGGTGACTTCTGCTAAGACGGACATATCGGCCATTACAGACTTTTTTCGAGAAGGAAAATTGCAAGCAGTGGCCATAAAATCACGGAGCGTTGCGAAGGCCGTAAATAGCCTACGACGGCAAGGTGGCTCTAACCTGAGAGCCAAGCAAGAGCCACGCAAGAGCCAGGCACCTAGAGCCTAGAGCCACTGAGGCCGGCTTTTGGTCACTCCCGCCCGCTGTCGGTGGGCGGCGATTGGAGAGCGACGGGCGGCGGGACTGGCGGAATTATGATAAAGAGATTAAAGATAAAAAAGACAAAAGATAAACGACAAAGAGACCACAATTTCTATACAATTTGTATAGGTGACTTTGTCTTTTTCTATTTACCTGTATCTGTTTTTTTTATCTATCCATCCACCTGTCTATATATATATTTATCTATCTGTATCCTACTGTATATGTGTATTAATTTATTGGAGTGTATTAGAGAGAGAGAGAAAGAGAAAGAGAATGAGAAAAAGAGAGAGAAAACGCCTGCCAGTCGGTTTGCGTAGCCTTGTTGCCAAGACACCGTAAGAATGTAAAAGTCCTTTTTTTACAACTATTTACATCAGTTTCTAATTATTTTAGAGATTTATCTTGCTTGGGTTATTATTAAAAAAGACCATAGCTTTGAATCCCTTGAAGCAAAAGGTGCAATTATTCAGATAATAGTTTTGATAAGGAAATACAAATTAAAATTAGAATGATAAAAAGGTACCCCCCCCCTACCATCCCCACCCCACCCCACACTTATCTCCTATTTTTCGTGTCTGTCTTACCGTAAGAACCTGTAAACACTGTTCTTTATTGTAAGTACCGCCCAGTTCTTAGGTATTCATTTTTTTTCACTTTCTTTCTACCTCCCCTGTCTTCTCTCCTCCCCTCCACCCCCCTACCTACAGTCTACTCTCATTTATATTGTTAGCTTTATGTTTTAGCTTTAATAAACTAGGTATTTGATGATACATTTTTTTTATTGGGGGGAGGCGCTTTCACAACATGGGTTTTATCGGATGAGAGAGAGAGAGAGAAAGAGAGAGAGAAAGAGAGAGAGAAAGAGAGAGAGAAAGAGAGAAAGAGAGAGAGAAAGAGAGAGAGAAAGAGAGAGAGAAAGAGAGAGAGTAAGAGAAAGAGAAAGACAGAGAGGAAGAGAGAGAGAGAGAGAGAGACAGATAGAGAGAGAGAGAGAGAGAGAGAGAGAGAGAGAGAGAGAGAGAGAGAGAGAGAGAGAGGGGGGGGGGCAGGCAGGCACTCTTGGCACTCTTACGTCGTTGTGATTGAGGTAACGATAATGAGGATGGTAATGATCCTAAGATTGTTATTTATTTCATTAATGTAATAATATTAAATGCGATTGTTCTTACCATCATCATTATTATCATCACCATTAGGATAATTTATATCAAAATGCTTACTATAATTCATGTTATTAGAGTTGATATATGTTATTCTTTTTTAATTACACACATATTGTATGTTCATCACTTTTAAATACTCAGATTTATTAACTAATAACTAACTATTATTTTTTTCCTTCCACAGGTAAGCGCAGGATCGTCCTCTGGCAGCAACGGCAGATCTGTAGTACGTATGGACCCGCAACCGTGTGTGTGTTCATTGTGTGCGTGTGTCTGTACGAATTTGTGTGTGTGCGTGTCTGGGTGGTTCTTTGTCTCTTGTTTGTCCTAATTGTACAATACTGTAGATCTGTCTTTGTTTGTACGCGTTTAAATGTTTGTCTTTGTTTGTTTGTGTGTCGGTATATGTGGGTATTTGAATCTGTGTTTGTCTTTGTCTGTGTGAATGCGTGTACACCGATGTCTGTGTCTGTGTGTGAGTAGTTTAGTCTGTCTGTCTTTGTGTGTATGAATGTATGTGTGCGTGAATATTTTAATCTTTTAATCTGTCATTTTGATCTATCTTTCTTGAATGTTTTATTATTAATCTGTCATTTTGATCTATCTTTCTTGAATGTTTTATTATTAATCTGTCATTTTGATCTATCTTGGTTCCTACTTGTATGTATCTATATTATGTCTGTGTTCCTTCGGTCCTACCTGTGTGCGTAGGAGGATTCGAACCGTGCTCTCCGGCCCTTGTTGCAGCCACCGTGTCGGCTTTTGTTCCTGTACTTTCAGCGCTACAGGATGGTTAATTGAATCAGCGAATGGCCCTCTTGCCTTAAAGGATATGCGAAGGATAATGGAATACAACAGCAAGTACACAATCAGGGAATAAGCGAAGAGGTACGGAAAACAGCGCTCGGGGAAGGCGGGGACGGGAAAAAAAGGCCTGTGGAGTAGCGTGTGATTCGTGCAGGGTGCTCTCGGAGTTTTCGTCCGGTGTTCGGGGTGCTCGGACGGGGTGCTCTCGGAGTTTTCGTCCGGTGTTCGGGGTGTTCGGACGGGGTGCTCTCGGAGTTTTCGTCCGGTGTTCGGGGTGTTCGGACGGGGTGCTCTCGGAGTTTTCGTCCGGTGTTCGGGGTGTTCGGACGGGGTGCTCTCGGAGTTTTCGTCCGGTGTTCGGGGTGTTCGGACGGGGTGCTCTCGGAGTTTTCGTCCGGTGTTCGGGGTGTTCGGACGCTTGGAGGTAAAGGGGGGGGAAAAATTGGGAAAAGAGTTCGCGGCGGGTATGTCGAGGTATGTCCATGGGTTCGGATGCGGGGTGTGCTGGTTGGCGAGGAGGAGGAGGGGGGGGGAGGGAAAAAATTGATTCCCGAGCTGTATAAAATTATTTTATTGGACAGGAGAGAGCGGTGGTGATGTAAATGTCGAATTATGAATCTTTTTTCGTCCTCCGCTGTACATCGCTTGACGTGTAATTCCTGGTGCGTGATGCTTAGAGAACGCCCGCACGCCCGCACGCACGTACACTACAGCAGCACAGGAGATAGCGTAACTCGAATGAAACCATAAACGTTTATTAGGCAGAACATGATGTAACGCCCACGAAGACACGCGCCCGTTGCACAACATGACACGCTATCAACGTAAGCTACACGCGCGCACACACACACACACACACACACACACACACACACACACACACACACACACACACACACACACACACACACACACACACACACACACACTCACACATCCAACCCTCCCACACCTACCCCCCACACACCCGCACAAAAGCATATTGCCATTCCCACTGTATGTATACAACGGGCGGGACCAGCACGCGAACAAGGCGGTATCAGAGGCGCCCACACGGAGGCAACATTGAGTTCTGCAGCGGCGTGTAAGTTTGCAATTAACGTCATGTCCGCTCTAGCCTCGCCTGTTACCGCGGACGTTACGATAGGCGGGGGTGGGCGGGGTGGGCGGGGGTGGGCGGGGTGGGTGGGGAGGTCGAGGAGGTGGGTGGGTAGGGGTGACAGGAGGTAGGTGGGTAGAGGGTGGGTGGGGATGGGTAGGGTGAAGGTGTTGGGTGGGTAGGTAGGGGATGGGTGGGCGGGTAGGTGGGTTAAGGACAAGGTGGTAAGATGGGCGGGAGAGGTTGAGGGTTGTGAGGAAGAGGCTTAGAGGGAGGGAGTGAGGAAAGGGGGATAGGCAA
>NC_091550.1:48109230-48111730 GCF_042767895.1 Penaeus vannamei
GAACATGGCAAGGCAGGGCAGGTCATCTTGGGTCAAGACGAGCATGGCAAGGCAGGGCAGGTCATCTTGGGTCAAGACGAGCAAGACAGGACACGACAGGTCACCTTGGGTCAAGATGAGCAAAACAGGACTCGACAGGTCACCTTGGGTCAAGACGAGGAAGGCAGGGCAGGGCAGGCTTAACCGAGGCAGGCCAGAGAGTAAGGCGGGGCGAGCTCGGCCAGGCCAAGACTCACTTTAGGAGCAGATTAGCAAAGGGTCTTCACGGCGGCGGTTCTGGGCGTGAAGTACCCCGCGGAGGTACTTCTAGGCAGCGTTTCGGACGTGGAATTTTTGGGGAAGTAGATACCCAGGACACAAAGGAAGGGAGGAAGGAGGCGCGGTAGATTGAAGGGGGTGTAGGAGCGAGGGAGATTTGCAAGGAGGGGGGGGGAAGGGAGGGGGGAGGTCGTTAGCAAAGGAAAAAGAGGCTTTGTGGAAGGAATCAGAATGGGCGAAGACGAAGGCGTAACTGCGAGGGTTGGGACGAGGGACTGTGGGGAGGCCGTAGCTGCAGGGGTTGAGACGAGGGGTTGTAGGGGGTTCAGAGGGGTATTTCGTGGTTGGTTGTCGAAGGGGGGGAGGGAGGGAGGAGAGGAAAAGGGGGAAATAGGATTAAGATGGTGATTATATGGAGCGAGACGTGGAATGCTAGAAGCGTACCGAGTGAACGTCCTTTTTTCCAGAGCTTTGGAGATACGTAGGGGGTTTAATTGTTAAGTAATGTAGCGAGGAATAAATGAATGAATTACCGGAGCTAGAGAAATGCGGAGAGAAAATGAAGAGAGGAAGAGAATATTGAAGATATCCAAGACAGTAGTGATAGCAGGAGCAGGAGGTAAGAACCCCCTCCTCCCACGACTTCCCTATTCTCTCTCCTCCTCTCCCTCCCTCCCTCCTTTTTCCTCCCCCCCACAAACCCCCCCTTACCCCTCTCCTTCACCCGTACCTCCTCTACCCCCCTAGCCCCCCAGGATCCACCTCCTCTACCCCCTACCCCCCCCAGGATCCAGCGAGCAGGCACTGGAATGGCACTGGATGGCACTGCCGGTGACGCCGCCCATCGGGGGAGCAAATATATGGCCCAAGTCGTTTTTTGTGGGCGTGTTATGTGTGATACAGGCGAGGGCGGCGCTCGTCCTTCCTCTCGGAGCTGCGGGCGGTTCTCCTCGTCTGGTCTCGGAGGCGCTGCGGGTTCTTTTTTGTTTTTTTGTCTTCTTGTTTTTTTTGTCTTGCGGGCGGGCGTGATTTGAGGGCAGGGGGGGGGTAGTGTGTTGTTTGTTGGGTTGGATTCTCTCTCTCTCCTTTCTCTTTCTCTTTCTCTTTCTCTTTCTCTCTCTCTCTCTCTCTCTCTTTCTCTCTCTCTCTTTCTCTCTCTCTCTCTCTCTCTCTCTCTCTCTCTCTCTCTCTCTCTCTCTCTCTCTCTCTCTCTCTCTCTCTCTCTCTCTCTCTCTCTCTCTCTCTCTCTCTCTCTCTCTCTCTTTCTCTCTCTCTCTCTCTCTCTCTCTCTCTCTCTCTCTCTCTCTCTCTCTCTCTCTCTCTCTCTCTCTCTCTCTCTCTCTCTCTTTCTTTCTCTCTTTCTCTCTCTCTCTCTCTCTCTCTCTCTCTCTCTCTCTCTCTCTCTCTCTCTCTCTCTCTCTCTCTCTCTCTCTCTCTCTCTCTCTCTATATATATATATATATATATATATATATATATATATATATATATATATATATATAATCCAGCTCTGCCCGCCGGTGCATTCATATCTAAATTTCTTTTTGTCTCGCTGCATTTCTCATTTTCTCTCATGCAAAAGACCAACTCCCGCGCGTCTGGAATTCCGGAATCCAGGAAACAAGGCTCCATTCCCGGTTCCGAGTCAGGTAGGATGCAAGGAATTAAGCATAGCAAGGCGACGTGTCCTTGTCTCGGAGGAGGAGGGGGAGGAGGGGGTTGGGAAGGAGGAGGGGGAGGGGGTTGGGAAGGAGGGAGGAGGTTGAGGTTGAGGAGGGGGTTGGGAAGGAGGAGGAGGAGGTGGGGTTGGGAAGGAGGAGGAGGAGGTGGAGGAGGAGGGTGGAGATGGAGGAGGGGGAAGAGGAGGAGGAGGAGGAGGAGAAGGGAGTAAAGAGAATAGATTGTAATCAGATGGCGATATAGGAAGGGTAGGCCTAGGGAAGAGAGGAAAGTAGATAGAGAAGCGAATAAGATTATCGCGAATGGTTTAAAATGAAATGCGATTTTGTTAATTAAGAGAGGAGCCAGGGAGTTGCGTTTCTAACCCCCACCACCCCCACTCCTTCCCTCCCCTCTCTCCCCCCTTCCCGCCCCTCTCTCCCCCTTCCCTCCCCTCTCCCCCTCCTTCCCCTCCTCCCCTCCTTCCCTTTCTCCCTCCTTCCCTCCTCCCTCTCCCCTCTAATTCCCTCCTTCCCTCCCCTCTCCCTCTCCTTCCCTCTCCACTCCCTCCTTCCCTCCCCTC
>NC_091550.1:48116730-48124230 GCF_042767895.1 Penaeus vannamei
TCCTCTTCCCTCTTCCCCTTCCCCTTTCTCTTCCTCGTTCCTCTTCCCCTTCCCCTTTCTCTCCTTTCTCTCCTTTCTCTCCTTTCTCTTCCTCTTTTCCCTTCCTCTTTCTCTCCTTTCTCTTTCTCGTTTCTCTTCCCCTTCCCCTTTCTCTCCTTTCCCTTCTCCTTTCTCTCTTTCTCTTTCTCTCCCGGGTTTCTTCTTCTTCTTCAGCCGTCTTCTTTTTTTCTTCTTATTCTTCCTCCTCCACCTCCACCCTCACCACCATCTCCACCTCCTCTTCTTCTTCCTCCTCCTCCTCCTCCTCCTCCTCCTCCTCCTCCTCCTCCTCCTCCTCCTCCTCCTCCTCCTCCTCCTCCTCCTCCTCCTCCTCCTCCTCCTCCTCCTCCTCCTTCTTCCACCTCGTTCGCCATTCCTCTTCTTCATCATCCACTATGAGAGAGGGAAGGGAGGCGAGAGGGGAGGAGAGGAAAGGGAGGGAAGGGAAGAGGAGGAGAGCGGAGAGGAGGGAAGGGATCAGAAAGAAGAAAGAGGAAAGAGAGTTGAGGGATCAGAGAGAAGAGAGAGGCGAGAAAAGACGAGATAAAAGAGACGAGAGACGAGAGAGAGAAGGATACGTAGGTGTCATGATGGAGGATCAGGGTCTTAAGGGTGAAGGATAAATTGATGGATCAGGCAGGACTTTTCACCATCCTTCTGGCGCGAGAGAACACCTTCAGACGGGGGAGCTTCCTGTAAGTTATTATTATTATTATGATGATGATGATGATGATGATAATGGTGATGGTGATGATGATGATGGTGATGGTGATGATGATGTGATGGTAATGATGATGGTGATGATGATGGTGATGTTATTCATATTGTTAACTATCGCTATGCACATTTTTTGTTGTTATTTTGGTTATTATTTTTTTAAGAGAAGGCCTGCCCCCCCCCAAAAAAAAAAAAATAATAATAATAACAAAAAAAAAAACACGATTACAAAAGTTGAAGAAAATACCGACCCTATTTTTTTCTTTGATTTTTTTTTGTGTATATCAAGAGAGAGATAAAAAAGAAAATAAAGAAAATGCAAGAAAACCTTGTTATGCCTAATATTGAGAAACAAGTGTGCAGAGAACGGTCTAAGTGAACATTTCCAGATTATTTTAACAGCGTATAAGACCCACGAACAGGTGCTTAACACGATAAAAAAAGAAAGGAAAATGTCCAGGAAGGAAAAAAGAAAGGCAGGAGGAAGGGGAGAGTATTTGATAACAGATAAGTGAGGGAGAGAGAGAGAGAAAGAGAGAGAGAGAGAGAACAGAAAGTAATTTTCTCCGACGAAAGGAATCCTCTTCCCACACGAGAACCCGTCCCCACTCCTCTCCCCTCATCCTCTTTGTCCCCTCTTCTCCCCTCTCCCTTCATCTCCTCCCCTCTTTCCACCATCTCTCCTTTTCCTCCTCCTACCCTCTCCCCTTTGCCCCTGCTCCCCACTTCCCTTCCCCCTTCTTCCCTCCTCCTATCTCCCCACTTCCCCTTTTCCCTCCCCTCTTCCCCTAATCCCCTCTCCTCCCCTCTCCCCATTTCTCTCCTTTTCCTCGTCCTACCCTCTCCCCTTTCCCCTTGCTCGCCTCTCCTCACCTCTCCCCAACTCTTTTCCCCTCTCTCTTCTCCCCACCTTCCCTCATCTCCTCTCTCCCCACCTCTTTCCCTATCTCTCTTCTCTCCTCCTTCCTTATCTCTTCTCCCCTCCTTCCCTCATCTCCTCTCTCCCCACTTCTTACCCCCCCTTCTCCCCTCTTCCCATCTCTTTTCCTCTCCTCCCCTCTCCCCACCTCTTTTCCCCTCTTCTCCCCTCTCCCCTTCATCCGAGAGGCACCGAATCTTGGGAGGAAGACGCAAAGCCGCCGCCGCCAGCTTAGAGAGATTGACACCCAATGTTATTATCTACGATGGACTTGTCACAGGCGTTTTCCCAGCGCTGTTACCCTGGGGGAGGCGGGGTGGGGTGGGGTGGGGTGAGAGGGGGTAGGGAGGTAGGGGGAGGTAGGGGTTAGGGGGAAGGAGGGTCGGGTAGAATGAGGGGAAACGAGGGATGTGTTTTTTTTTCTTCTTTTCTTTTCTTTTCTCTTATATTTTCTTTTCTTTTGGTGTGTTTTTTTTTCTTTTTTCTTATTGGTTTTCCTTCTTTTCTTCCTCCTTTTTCACCCTTGTCCTCTTCCACTTCTGCCTCCTCCTTTTTCTTTTACTTTTCTTTTTTTCTTTTTCCTCCACTACCTTCACACTGTCTTTTTCTTTTTCTTCTTCTTTTTTCTTCTCCTCCTCGTCCTTCTCCTCCTCTTCCTCCTCCTCCTCCTCCTCTTCCTCCTCTTATTAATGGCAATAATGGTTATTCGATAAGTGGTGCTAATGCCATTTGAGGTTTGTTAAGAGTGGGGATGAGGGGAAAATAAGGAAGAGGGACGTAGAAGGGAGGGTAGGAGGGAGAAAGGGGGAAGGGGAAGGGGAAGAGAGGGTAGGAAGGGGGAAGGGGAAGGGGAAAGGGAAGAGAGGGTAGGAAGGGGGAAGGGGAAGGGGAAGGGAAAGGGAAAGGGAAAGGGAAAGGGAAAGGGAAAGGGAAAGGGAATAAGTAAGGGAGGGGAAATGGGAGGAGAAGGGGATAGTTAAGGGGAGGCATGGAGATCCTTAGGAAGAGAAGGATGGGGAAAAAATAATCCTACGAGAAAAGTCAAAGTATATTTTTATATATACATGTATATTTTCTCTATATTTCTTCTTTCCAACATTGAAGAAGTAACTGTTGTCGTTATTAGTGAATGAGGAGGAGGAAGAAGAGGAGGAAGAAGAGGAGGAGGAGAAGAAGGAGAAGAAGTAGGAGGAGGAGAAGGAGAAGGAGAAGGAGAAGGACAAGGAGAAGGAGGAGGAGGAGGAGGGAGGGAGGAGGAGGAGGAGGAGGAGGAGGAGGAGAAGGAGAAGGAGAAGGAGGAGAAGGAGGAAGGAGAAGAAGAAGGAGAGAGGAGGAGGAGGAGGAGGAGGAGGAGGAGGAGGAGGAGGAGGAGGAGGAGGAGGAGGAGGAGGGGGGGGTCAGCAACGTTCCCCTCCCCCCCATTTTTTCTCAAGAGAGAGACTGGGGGGAAATTGTGCATTATTAACGTTGTTAAGAACGTATGAAAGTTTTGTGGCGGAAAAATAACCGACTAAAGTTTAGATCTCTCTCTCTTTGGCTCTCTCTCTCTCTCTTTGGCTCTCTCTCTCTCTCTTTGGCTCTCTCTCTCTCTCTTTGGCTCTCTCTCACTCTCTTTGCTCTCTCTCTCTTTGCCTCTCTCTCTCTCTCTTTGGCTCTCTCTCTCTCTCTTTGGCTCTCTCTCTCTCTCTTTGGCTCTCTCTCTCTCTCTTTGGCTCTCTCTCTCTCTCTTTGGCTCTCTCTCTCTCTCTTTGGCTCTCTCTCTCTCTCTTTGTCTCTCTCTCTCTCTTTGGCTCTCTCTCTCTCTCTCTCTCTCTCTCTCTCTCTCTCTCTTTCTCTCTCTCTCTCTCTCTCTCTCTCTCTCTCTCTCTCTCTCTCTCTCTCTCTCTCTCGTGTGTGTGTGTGAATAAATAAATAAAATAAATAAATATGCATATGTATATCTATAATATATCTGCATATATGTCTATATCTATCTATCCATCTTTCTATATATATGTGTGCGCTGTATAGGAACACACATACATATACACGTTCACATTAAGTGCGTGCATGTAAGCATAATGCCTATACATAAAAAATCGCGCAGTATGTTTATTATGTATCGTTTTCTATGAAGGGACAAAAGCATAGACCTTACAGCATGCAAGATGTTTTTGGATTTTATAGCGCGGAAATCTACCCTCTGAATAGGTGGACTTTTTTTCCTTTTTTTCCTCCCTTTTATTTTTTCCTTTCTTTCTTTTTGGTCGTGAGCCCTCAAGCATCGGATTAAGGAACGGAAGGAATGAAAAGGAATGTTGGAATGGTGAGTGGGAGGAGGAGGAGGAGGGGAGGAGAGAAGGGGGGGAGGAGAGAAGGGGGAAGGGGAGGGAGGAGAAGGAGGGGAGGAGGAGGAGAGAAGCGAAGGGGAGGGGAGGAGGAGGAGAGAAGGAGGAGGAGGGTAAGGGGAGGGAGAAGGAAGGGGGAATTCAAAAGCGAAGGATTAAGGATGATAGATGGCTTTGAATGGAGGAAGAAGGAGGAGGAGGAGGAGAAGGATGATAAAAAAGGAGACGACAGAGAAAAGAAGGGAAAAGAGGGGTACCAAAGTCATACTAAGGGGGGGTAGGATTTTGGGGGAAATTACCAAAGTTACTCAAATTACCTTTACGTTATTATATCTATTACAGGTATTAAGTCACCGAGTTATTAAAGTTGCTGTTCGTGCGATGGAACGGATGTGTGTTGACAGTTGCAGACCCTACGTAATGTTGCTATGGTTGAATGCAACTTTCATTTTTCAAGGTTCATATCTATTTTTTTTTTCTGCTTATTTGTTTATTCGTCCGTTTAATCTGTCAATTCATTCTGTTTTCGGTTAGTTGAATGTTTAAGGGTATCCAAATTTACATTTGATTTTTGATCATTTGAGTATAGTTATATATTATTCTTTTGATTTTAAATTCATTAATCAAAACCAACGATAAAAAAAACGGAACACCTAAGAATGAAAAATGTCGTGCCTTTGTGAACTGTTTCGTAATTTCTGATAAACGCCATTTTCGGAAAAAAGGAAAGGTGAATATAGTTAAATATTATTCTTTTGGTTTTTAATTAATTAAACAAAATCAACGATAAATAATAAAAGCGGAACACCTAAGAATGAAAAATGTCGTCCCTTTTTGAACTGTTTCGTAATTTCTGATAAACGTCATTTTCAGAAAAAAAAGAAAAAGAAAAAGAAAAAAAAATCAGAAAAAAGAAAAAGAAAAGAGAGAAAAAAAAGAGTAAAGGGAGGGTTCGCGAAGACAGGCCAAAGGATATTGTTACAGGATTGAACAATTTTACCGAGGGGAAAAAAGGGGGGCGGGGCTTTTTCCCCTCGGCCTGGGTTTTCCTTCCCGGTGTGAGAGGAAAGTTTTTTTTTTTTTTTTTTTTTTTTTTTTTTTTTTTTTTTTCTTGGCTTGTTCTTGTACTTGTTCTTATTGTATATCTTTTTGGTCTTCTTGTTTTTTGTTTTGTTTTGTTTTTAATTCTTCTTTTATTTTATTCTTCACCTTTTCATTTCTTTTCTTCTCCTCCTCTTCTTTTTCCTTCTCCCACTCCTCTTTCTCTTTCTTCTCCTCCTCCTTTTTTTCTTTCTTCTCTTTCTCTTTCCTCTTCCCCTCCTCTTTCTCTTTCCTCTTCCCCTCCTCTTTCTCTTCCCTCTCCTCCTCCTCTTTCTCTTCCCTCTCCTCCTCCTTCTCCTCCTTCTCCTCCTCTCTCTCTTTCACCCTCATTCGTAACGAGGCTAAAACCAAAAGACCTCATTCGGTGTTTCTTTTTAGCAACTGCTTGTTTGTGCCCTTTTGCCTGCTTCCCTGCTTGCTTGTCTGCTTGCTTGCTTGCTTGTTTGCCTGCCTGCTTGACTGCGTGTGTGTTGTTGGTGGCGCTGATTTAATTTACAAAAGACGTAAATATGCAACAAGTTTATGAGATGATTTAGAAAACTTTTGACTCGGCTGAAATTCGCAAAATACTTTTTTGATTAAAATATTTTTTCCCGCGATGGGCGTTGCTACTGACAAGTTATGCCTGCCGGGCGTTTCTTGTGGGGGGTGGGGGGGGTTGGAGGTAGGGGGGGTGGGGTTTGGTGGGGGTGGGGGTGGGGGTTTGGAGGGGGTGGGGGGTTGGAGGGGGTGGGGGTGGGGGTGGAGGGGATGGGGGTGGGTTGAAGGGATAAGCGAAATCTTCTTTTATGAAAATGAGTTGAAGGTGACTTTTTTTCTTCTTCCAAGTTGATGGTTTTAGATGTATGTATATGAAGCATTTGAGATTTTTTTTTATGATTATTTTTATTTTTTTTGTTCATTATCTTTCTTTTTGTGTGGTATCTATTTTTATTTTGTCTTTACTTATTCATTCATTTGTTTTCCGGATGGGATAATATATTTTTTGCTTATCTTTTATTTTTGTTCTTTTTATCCTGTCCTCCCAGTTATTATCTCTCACTTTTTTTAGTTTTTCTTTTTTTTCTTCCTCATATGCAAATCCTGTGAGAATTTCCGCCCAAGATTCTCGTTCATTAAGCATTGTTTAAAGAACTCGACGTTACCCCCCCCCCCTTCCTCCCTCCCTTCCCTGCGGCTCTGGTAGGGGAGGGGGTGGAGGTGGTTAGGGGGTAGGGGGGTGAAGGGAGGATAGGGTAGGGGTAGATCTCCAAGGAAGGGGGGTGGGGGGAGGTAACCAAAGAAGGGGGATTGGGGGGAAGGGGTGATGAGAGGGTGGGTAGGGGTGGGGGTTAGATATCTAGGGAGGGGTAGAAGAGGAGGGTTGAGGGAGTGAGGAAATGGATAAGTAGGGTGGGTTAGATATCCAGGGAGGGGGAAGGATTGTATAGAAAGGGGAGATGAATAAAGGGGAGAATAGATATACAGAAGGAAAATAAAGGGAAGGATGAGGGGATGGGTAGGGAGGGGTTAGAAGTCAAGGGAGGAGGTGAGGGGCGAAGCGGCGTTGAGAGGATGGGTAGGGAGGGGTTAGAAGTCAAGGGAGGAGGTGAGGGGGCTGCCGGAGGAGGGGGTGGGGTGGGGGGCTCCGGGTGGACTTCCTGCTCCATGTTTTATGCTGATCATGTCCGTCTATTGTCAAACTTGAGACAAGACGCTGGGTGATGAAGGCTTGACGGGGGTCCCTTGTCGGGGAAATGCGTGCGGAGGTCCCTTTAAAGTGTGTGTGTGTGTGTGTGTGTGTGTGTGTGTGTGTGTGTGTGTGTGTGTGTGTGTGTGTGTGTGTGTGTGTGTGTGTGTGTGTGTGTGTGTGAGTGTGTGCAAGAGTGAGTGAGTGAGTGAGTGAGTGAGTGAGTGAGTGAGTGAGTGAGTGAGTGAGTGAGTGAGAGAAATAGAGAGAGAAAGAAAGAAAGAGAGAGAGAAAGAGAGTGAGAGAGAACGAAAGAAGAGAAAAAGAAAAAAGGAGAAAGAAATTAAATAAAAAGTATACGGGAATGCTTAGCTTTGCGTTCGAGTCTGTCTACATAAAAAAGGAGGATGTAAGCCCGTGTGCTTGTGCGTACGCTTGCATGTGCGTGTAAGTATGTGTGCGTACCTGCGTGTATGATTGACCGGAGGCTTCCACGCGAGGGCTTCACGCAAGACGAACCGCTCCCCTGAAAGACCTTGAGGAGTACCTTGTAAGGAGGTTTCCCGAGGGCTTCCTGGATATTCCTTCACTCGCCAATAGGGTCTTAATTGGAATGCTTTCGGGAGCTAAAAATAGGCGGACCAAATGCATAAATGAATAAGATCAATGAATGAGGGAAAAGTTTATGAAGGATAGGACATGGGAGGTGGGGGGGAAAAAATCACGAA
>NC_091550.1:48129230-48131730 GCF_042767895.1 Penaeus vannamei
TTTCGTGTGTGTGTGTGTGTGTGCGTGTGCGTGTGTGTGTGTGTGCGTGTGCGTGTGTGTCTGTTGGTGTAGTTACGTTTACATGTATGTATTTTTTCTACACGTGTTTAATGTTTTCATCTATAGTCTGTACCTCCGATTCGACTTGACCCCCCATGGCCCCCTCCCCCCCGGGAGTCATTCATGCGAAACCGGAATAAACAGCCTCGGAATGATTATTATTATGATTAAGCATAGTGCGCGACGTCTCATGCCTCCCCACCCCCTCCCCCGCCCCTACTTCTCTCTCTCTACCTCCCCTCCTTCCCTCTCCCTGTCCTCCCGGTCTATCCAAACTCCCAGTCCTCAGTCTCCCTCCCTTCCCCTCTCCCTCTCCCTCTCCCTCTCCCCCTCCCTCTCCCTCTCCCTCCCTCTCCCTCTCCTCTCCCCTCCCTCCCTCTCCCTCTCCCTCTCCTCTCCCTCTCCCTCTCCTCCCCTACCCCTTATCCCAATATTCCCCCTTCTCCTTACCCCTCTCTCCCTTACCCTTTATCCCTCTCCCCCTTCTCCTTACCCTCATCCTTATACCCTATCCCTCTCCTCCCATCCTCTACCCCTTATCCCTTCCCCTTACCCCTTACCCCTCCCCCCTATCCCGTATCCCCCCTCTTCCATCCCTTTCTGCCTCCCCCCCTCCCCCCTCCCCCCAGGATGTCATTGTACGGAGGTTGAAGAACAGAAGAGTGCGTGACACCTCAGACGGAGTGGAGGGAGAGGGGGGGAGAGGAAGGGGAGAGGAAGGGGAGGGGGTCGTGAGGCGGAATGGGGAGGCGAAATTCTCAGTATTGTAATATTAAAAGCCACGGTGGCTTGTGATGACGGTGTTGGTTCGGTGATCTACGTGTGTGTTTGTGTTTTTTGTGTGTTTCTTTTTCTTTGTGTGTGTGTGTGTGTGTGTGTGTGTGTGTGTGTGTGTGTGTGTGTGTGTGTGTGTGTGTGTGTGTGTGTGTGTGTGTGTGTGTGTGTGTGTGTGTGTGTGCGCGTGTTTGTTTGTGGGATTATGTATTTTTAAAATAAATGAATGTTCATGCTCAGCTACTGCATCCAAATGAAAGTATCATAAGAGAGAGAGAAATAGAAGTTAGAAAGACAGATAGATAGATGGATGGAAGCCTCAGAACGAGAGAGAGAGAGAGAGAGAGAGAGAGAGAGAGAGAGAGAGAGAGAGAGAGAGAGAGAGAGAGAGAGAGAGAGAGAGAGATGGAACTCTCCGAACGACATCCCCCCAAAAAAAAAAAAAAAAAAAAAAAGAAATCAGTCGGCTTCGCGTATTTATTCATGGACTGGGTAGTTATAACTGTATATCTGAGCCACCGAGCCGAGCGCTGAGTGACGGGCTGTGATTGGCACTTGCAACCAGTCTGGAACAGGACCACCGGTTTAGAACGCCCAATCCCCTCCCCCCCCCCTCCGAATCCACTCCCAATCCATTTTCCTAACCCCCCCTCCTCCCTCCCAATCCCCTCTCCTTTCTCCCTACAACCCCGTCCGCTCCCATCCCCCTATCCCTCTCCCGACCCCCTCTCCCTCCCACTCCCCTCCTCTTCCCCCCAACTCCCTCCCCCTCCCCTCTCTTTTCACCCCCCCTCCCCCCTGCCTCCTAACACCTCTTCCCCCCCCTCCCCCTCCCCCTTTTCTTTTTAACTGCGGTCTCCTGGGGCGCGAATAGAGGATAGGTCTCAGTGAAGTTTATTTTTGGGAGGGTCATTTCTTCGTCTTATTTTTTTCCTGCTTTTTTTTTGGGAGAGGGGGATGGGAGGTGGTGGGGGGGGGGTAATTTTTATATGATTTTGTTTTTCTTTGTAAGTACGAGGTCAGATGTTATTAGATCATGTGTTTTGGGATCGTTTGTGTTACTTACTTTTTGTAATATGAATTTGGGTATATATATATGTATATATATATATATATATATATATATATATATATATATATATATATATATATATATATATATATTGGTATCTCTCACTCCCTCCCTCCCCCCCTCTCTCTCTCTCTCTCTCTCTCTCTCTCTCTCTCTCTCTCTCTCTCTCTCTCTCTCTCTCTCTCTCTCTCTCTCTCTCTCTCTCTCTCTCCTCTCTCCCTCTCTCCCTCTCTCCCCCCCTCCCCCCTTTTAGTTACCGATTTATACTCTTGAGCGCACGGTCGGGATAGAGGGATGGGAGGGGTAGGGATAGGGGTAGGGGAAGGGGGTACTCTCGATTGTCACGCTAACCGCTACCCCCGATTTGCGTCGCTCCCCCTCTTCCTTCCCCTTCCCCCTCTCCCCGTTCTCCCCTCTCCTCCTTCCCCTTTCCCCGCTCCCTTCCTCCCTACTCCCCTCTCCCCCTCTCCCTCTCTTCCTTCCCCTTCTCCTCTCTCCCTTCTCTCCCCCTCTCCCCACTCCTTCTCCTTTCCCTCTCCCTACTCCCCTACTCCCTCACTCCCTCTCCCCTCTCTCCCTCTTCTCGTGCGCGGT
>NC_091550.1:48139230-48159230 GCF_042767895.1 Penaeus vannamei
AGAAGGGGGGTCTCGTCAAGGGAGGGGGGGGGTACAGTGTGTAATTTGTTTGTTGTTTTGTTTGTGATTTTCTGTGTTGGATACTTTGTTCCAGTATCCTTTTTTGTAATTTTGTAGTTCCATTTTTTTGTACTGACGCCATATTTAATTGAACCGTTAATTTAGTCATCTTTATTTTTCGTTCATTCTTTTGTTTTCGAATTAGGGAATTAGCCGTTTTCGTTTTTTTTCATTTTCCTTTTGTTCTCTTTTGCATTAAGGATCTTTTTTTTGCTTCTTACAGCATCATTATTCTTACATCTCCTTGCGTTTACTTACGTCTTCCTGCATCGCCTGGACGTCTTCCTTTATACGTCTTCTGTCTTCTTGTGTGCGTCTTTGCTGCGTCTTCCTACTTCCTCTTGCGTCTTGCTTCACCCTATGGCGTCCTGTTGCGTCTTTTCTTACTGCTAGCCTTATTTTACGTCCATTTTTACGTCTTACGTCCTCCTCCGTCCTCGTGTTTCCTTTTACGTTCTCCTGCGTCTTGTTACGTCTCTCTTGCGTCTCTTTACGTTCCTCTGCGTCTTGTTACGTCTCGTTGCGTCTTCTTACGTTCTCCTGCGTCTCTTTGCGTCTCGTTGCGTGCCGGCGTGGGAGTCCCGGTTCAGCGTCTTCTCACCGGGACCTCCGCCCGGCGCTTGGTGGCGAGCGGATGAAGTCACTTTTCCCCTCCCTCCCTTTTTCTTCTCCTTTCCACCGTCTTATTTACCGTCGGATTAATTTAGGTAAAATCCACCCCGGGGCCCGTAATTAACCCTCGCGCGCTGGCTGTGTTCAAGCGAAGGAAACGCGGCGATTAACTTGGAACTCGCGGGCGGGATGTCTCGGCCCCGCACTCCCCGGTCGAGGGCGGCCCTTCGCGGCTCGCCCCCTCCTCGGCCTCTCGCTGGCGCTGTCTGGGGCTGTCTGTCTGTCGGTCGGTCTTTTGGAGCTGTCTGTCGCCGTTCTACTTGATGGTTTGTCTGCTGGTTCTGTTCATTATCGTGGTTTGTTGGATATTCTGTTTATCTACGAGTGAATCTACGGGTAGGTTTAGATTTTGCGTTTTGGTCGGATTATTTTCGTGTCCTGGTCGGCTGATTTGCCTGCTGGTGTGCTAATTAATCTGCTGTTCTGCTAATCTGCATACTCTCACGCGATGGCGCCGTGTTTAGTCATCACAACCACATCACTCTGCATCACTCTGGCGTCAGTGCTGCGAAATCTTGCTTTTAACGTGCGTGTGTCCTGAGCTGATTAGTGTGTTTGTTCTGTTTTTTTTTTCTGTAAAATAGCCATAACATTTTTACTTCCATTCCTCGCTTCCTCTTCCTCTTTTTCCTCCTCCTCCTCCTCCTCCTCCTCTTCCTCTTCTTTCTTTTCTTCCATGTATTCCTTCCATGTATTCTTTCTTTTCCTCCGTCTCCTCCTCTTCCTCTCCCTCTTCTTCTCCCTCCACTCCTTCCCTTCACTCTGCTCCCTTCACTCCCTCTCTCCACTCCTTCCCTTCACCCCCCCCCCGCCACGCCAGACACCACTGGGATATACGATGGCCTTGTTATTTGATCCATATTACCTGCAGTCACGGCAGTCTCTCTTGCCACTCCCCCCTCTACCCCTCCCTCTACCCCTCGACCCTCCACCCTCCATCTCTTAAAAGAAGAGAGAGAGAGAGAGAGAATGTGTGTGTGTGTGTGTGTGTGTGTGTGTGTGTGTGTGTGTGTGTGTGTGTGTGTGTGTGTGTGTGTGTGTGTGTGTGTGTGAGAGAGAGAGAGAGAGAGAGAGAGAGAGAAAGAGAGAGAGAAAGAGAGAGAGAGAAGAATTTTACCGTTCTATTAAGGCTTGCCGTGTGCTCGTGTTGTAGCGACATTGCTTTATATCCTGCGGTGTGTAAGGGAGGGATAAGGATAAGGCAGAAGATAAGGGTATGGGTAAGGCTAAATCTATCTCCTTCTTTCCCTCTCTCCTTCAATTCATTTTTCTCTCTCCTTTTTCTCTTAAAATCCATCTTTTTCGTCCTTCGATCGTTGGAAAGTTTGTTCTGCAGTTACTGTTATTTTCGCCAGAAAGTGTTCAGGTTGTTCTTTACGGTTCGTTTATCTATTTCCGGGTCTTGTTTTTTTGTATTTGTTTATTATTATTGTTTTAGATTTTGTTTATTGTTTATTATCATTGTTTTAGATTTGTAGGTGTTTTTGCCTTGTTTATTGGAATGGTTTATTTTGTTGTTTTTTTATTTTTTTTTATAGAAACGGAGTAATAAGAGAGATTGACAATTGTTTGTTTGTTCTCTTTTTATTACAAAGAAAGGGATGAGGCGAAAAGGAATAGAAATAAGGCCAATAAAAAATAGAAATAAGGCAAATATTACGCTTATTCACACAGTCAACCTTATTCAGGAATGAGAATTTATTGGAAATGAGGACAAAAATACGCTTATATACTTTCACATTTAATTTCCCTGATATAAACAAAAACAAAAACAAACAAACAAACACTCAAGAAGGGTCCAGCTTACCCACAACTCCAGTTAGGGATTGGGGAGGGTTAGGGGTTAGGGAGGGGGGGGGGGTTAGGGGGTTAGTGGGGGCGGGTTAGGGGGTTAGTGGGGGAGGGGGGGATCGGGGGGGGGACGGAGGGTGGGAAGAGAACGTGGGAAGGTAAAAGTCGGGTGTCCAGCGTGAGATTGTGGGCGTCGGGTGGCGGGGAGCTGGTCTGGGCGGTCGGGGGCGGTCGGGGGCTTCCGCGTGGGGTGCGTTGTGGTTGGTGGGGGAGAGGGGAAGGGAGGGGGATAGAGGGGAGGGAGGGGATGGGGATAGAGGGGAGAGGAGGGGGATAGAGGGGAGGGGAAGGGGAGATGAGGGGGATAGTGGGAAGGGGAGGGGGAGGAGGGGGATAGAGGGGAGGGGAGGGGTGAGGAGGGGATGGGGGAGACGGGAATGGTGGGGTGAGTAAGGGAGGGGAGGGGAGATGAGGGGAAGAGGGATGGGTGGGGTGGAAAGGGTTGGAGGGAAGGGGTGGGAATGGAAGAGTAGAGAGGCAGGAGGATAGGAAAAAGGGAGAGGGAAGAATATGAAGGGGATCTAGTATGTGTAGGCGTACATGTTCCTTCTTCATGAAACACCACTCTCCCTCCTCTTTAATTTATCTTTATTTTCTCTCCTCCATCTTCCAAACCAAAAGAGAGAGAGAGAGAGAGAGAGAGAGAGAGAGAGAGAGAGAGAGAGAGAGAGAGAGAGAGAGAGAGAGAAAGAGAGAGAGAGAGAGAGAGAACACAGACATAGAAAGCATAGAGAGAGGGAGAGAGAAAGAGAGAGAAAAAAAACACAAGACATAGAAAGCACTACGAATAGACAAAAAACCTTTGCAATAACTCTCCTTAACAATCCCCGCCCCTCGCGACCTCCCTTCCCCTCCCTCTCCTTCCCTTTCCCTCCCTTTCCCTCCCTTTCCCTCCCTCTCCCTCCCTTTCCCTCCCTTTCCCTCCCTCTCCTTCCCTTTCCCTCCCTTTCCCTCTCTCTCCTTCCCTTTCCCTCCCTTTCCCTCCCTTCGAAGCCCCTCCGTCGCAAGGTCGATGTGTCGCGGAGACGTCGAGGCGCGCGCGCGCGCAGAGGCGGCGGCGGCGGCGGCGTAATGGCAATCAGATTACGATTTATAACACGTGTCTTTGTAACCTTAGCTCGCGCGCAATTAATCTCTTAACGAGATTAGGTGAGGCCAGGCCAGCGACCCGACCTCGGTATGCGCTCGCCTCCCGCCATTTAAATTTACTCCGGGCATTATGGTGATTGATTTTATGCTTTTGCTTGTGTGTGTGTGTGTGTGTGTGTGTGGAGGGGTGGGGTTGGATGTGGAGGGGGTGGGGGTGTGGGTGTGTATGTTTGGGGGGGTCGCGGGGGATGTGGGTAGGTGGATGGGTGGATGTGTGGATGTGTGTGTGTGTGTGTATGTGTGTGCGTGCGTGTGTGTGTAGCTTGAGGAAAGGGTTGTTGTACCGGATTGAAATAAGTTATTGCTAGTAGCGATAGTTTTTTTTTATATATACATGTTTATTTTTTATTCCTAGAAAAATAAAATTTTTGTTATTGTTCTCTTTTGTCCGGGGGACTCGGGATTATGAATTGTTTTTTAACGCCGTATGCTGAAAAATATTTTTGTCGCTGTGATATATCCGTCGATATATATACACATTTTTTTGTATTGTGTCAGCATGATGTATGCTATCTCTCTCTCTCTCTCTTTTCCGTCATACTCATATCCACCTACGCATTGTTATCATTCTCTCTCTCTCTCTCTCTCTTTGTCTCTCTCTCTCTCTCTCTCTCTCTCTCTCTCTCTCTCTCTCTCTCTCTCTCTCTCTCTCTCTCTCTCTCTCCCTCCCTCCCTCCCTCCCTCCCTCCCTCTCTCCCTCCCTCCCTCCCTCCCTCCCTCCCTCCTTCTCTCCTTCTCTCCTTCTCTCCCTACGTCTCTCTCCCTCTCTCCCTACGTCTCTCTTCCCCTCTCCCTCTCTCTCCCCCTCCCTCCATTTTTCTCCATCCCTTCATTTGCTTCCCCTCTTCCTCTTCGTCTCTCCCTCTCCTTCTATTCCTCTTCCTCATCACCTCCCCATCCTCCTCATTCTCTCTCGCTCATTTACCCCATGGACCTGGCCTCACGCCGTGGCCGTCCTACAGTCCCCCCAAGGTTTATGGTCGAGCTGCTGCTGATGGCCAGTTTCTGACGGGGAGGGAAAATGTGTGTGTATAACGGTGGGCCATAAATTGCAATTTTTAGCGAGATCTCCGCTTCCCCCCCTCCCCCCCTCCCTCCCGCGACCCACCAGCCCACCTACGGCCCCACCTCCAATTCCCCCACCTCATACTCCCCCTCCACCTCTGACCCTCCCCCTTCCGACTCCCCTCCTCAGACCTCGCCCCCTCCTCAGACTCCCCCCACCTCAGACTCCCCCCTCCACCTCTGACCCTCCCCCTTCCGACTCCCCTCCTCAGACTCCCCCCCCCACCTCCGACTCCCTCCTCAGACTCCCCCCACCTCCGACTCCCCCCTCACCCCCTCACCTCCTCCCCTTCAACGACTCCCCCTCAGACTCCCCCCACCTCCGACTCGCCCCCCCACCTCACCCCCTCCCCCTTCAAAAATCTACATGAAACAACCAGGCCGTTGCTATATCTGTTGCAGGCTCACGGCAGCATTGGGCTTGTTGCACATGTGTTCGATTTTGAATGTGCAGGTGATGCGGTCGCTTGCAAAAGGTGTATTAGTTTTGTTATTATTGCGTTATCATTGTTAATGTTGGCGTTGTGGTTATTATTGTTGTTGTTGTTATCGTTATTACTATTCTTATTATTGTTATTTATTGTTGTTTTTATTAGTTATTCTTGTTGTTATTGTTATTATCCCTCTCACCTCCCTTCCCTACCTTACCCCAATGCCCCCCCATCCCCCTCCCCTACCCCTTCCCTCCCTCACTCTCTCCTCCTTTCCTCCCTCACCCTCTCCCTCCTTCCCTCCCTCACCCCCCCTTCCCTCCCTAACCCCTCCTTCCCCCCTCTCCCCTCCTTCCCCCCCTCCCTTCCCCCCATCCCCCTCTCCCCACCCCCTCATCCCTCTTTCCCTCCCCCCACCCCTTCACCCCAGTGCCCCGGGAGTGCCACGCAGGCATCACTCAGCTAGATCTAAATAGTGCCTCTCGGCCCGATAGTGCCCCGAGGAGAGCCAGTCACGCGTGCCGGTGCTCCGTCATGGCGTAAGTATGGGCGTCCGATAAGAGTTGTGTTGAGGGGGGGAGGGGGAGGAGGGGGTTGGGTTGAAGGAGGAGTAAGGGGGGGATTGGAGGAGGAGGAGGGGAGGAGGTGGAGGAGGGGGTTTGAGAGGAGGGGGTTGTAGGTGGAGGAGGGGGTTGGAGGAGGAGGAGGAGGAGGAGGGGTTGGGGTTGGAGATATGGTAGGAGGACGGGAGGGTGGGAGGGTGGCTGCCTTTCCCTCCTTATCCCATTCGCTGTTGGTCACTACCTCTCCTTTCTTTCTTTCTTCTTTTTTCCTTCTGGCTTGTTTGGTCTCATTCATCGTTTTTCCTTGCTTGCTTATTCCATCCTTCGTTTTATCTCCCACTCCTTCCCTCCCTCCATACCTTCCTCCCTCCTTTCCTACTCTTCCCTCCGTCCTTCCTTCGCCATCCCTCCCTCCTTTCCTCTTCTTTCCTCTATCCTTCCTTCCCATCCCTCCCTCCACTGCTTTCTCTCCCTCGCCCTCCCTTCCTCCTTCTCTCGCCTTCCCTCCCTGTTCTTATCTTCCCTCCCTCCCTCCCTCCCACCTTTATTTATCCCTCGGTTATCGAAGCAGAATTCATGACTCAGATTGTTAATGGAGAGACCACCCCCACCCCACCCCCATCCCCCCTTCTCCCTTCCCCCCTTCCTCCTTCCCCCTTCCCTCCCCATCCCCCTTCCCCCTTCTCCCTTCCTCCCTTCCTCCTTCCCCTTCCCCCATCCCCATCCACCATCCCCTTCCCCTTCCTTCCTTCCCCCTTCCTCCTCCTCCTTCCCCCTCCTTCCCCCTCCTCCTTCCCCCTCCTTCCCCCTTCCCCTTTCCCCATCCCCTTCCCCCTCCATCCTTCCCCCTCCCCCATCCCCCTTCCTCCATCCCCCTCCTCCTCCTTCCCCCCTTCCCCCTTCCCCCTCCTCCCCTTCCCCCTCCCCCTTCCCCCCTCCTCCCCCTTCCCTTGTCTCTCGGGCTCATTTGACTATCAATATCGTCTGGTAATTGAGTCGTACGAATCCACGAACGAGGTTTGAGTGTGTGTCCTGCCCTTAACGACACCTCCCCCCTCCCCCTCCCCCTCCCCACTCACACACTCAGGATCTCTCTGCTTCTCTTATTTTGTCGTCTCTCCTTCTACTCCTCCTACTCTCCCCTTTGTTTTGTCTTTTCCTTTCTTTCTTTCTATTCTGTTCTGTTCTCTCTCCTTCTGCTCCCCTCTCTTTGTTTTGTCTTTTCCTTTCTTTCTTTCTTTCTATTCTGTTCTCTCTCCTTCTACTCCCCCCCTTTGTTTTGTCTTTTATTTTCTTTCTTTCTTCATTTGTTGTCTTAGTTTCTTCTTTCCCCATTTTTTTTCGTTTCTTTCTCTTCGTCTTCCGCTCCTCTTCTCTTCTCTTCCCCTCTCTTACTTTGTCTCCTACACCTTCCCTCCCCTTTTGCTTCGTTTCTTCCCTTTTTCGCTCCTTTCTCTCTGCTTCCCCTCTTTATCTTATCTTCTACTTACCCTTCTTTATCCCGTCTTCTCTTCACCGCTTTATCCCATCTTCTTCTTACCCTTCTTTATCCCGTCTTCTCTTCTCCTCTTTATCCCATCTTCTTCTTACCCTTCTTTATCACGTCTTCTCTTCTCCTCTTTATCCCATCTTCTATTTACCTTTCTTTATCCCGTCTTCTCTTCTCCTCCTTTACCCACATCTTCACTCCCCCGCCCCCCCTTACCCACCCTGTTTTTCCCTTAATGAAGGTTCGTTCTTATTAAATCGTCTCGCTCACGATTTCATTTCTTGGGGAAAATGTTTGTAAGATTGTGATGTTGTTGATTACGTTCTCGATATGGGTGAGTTTGGGGGGGGGGGGGAAATGTGCTTGTTTGTTTGTTTTTGTCGGACTGAATATGATGTTATGGGTCTTTTTTCTTGATTTGTCCCTTCATTATCTTTTTTCTTTTTCTTTCTCTTTCTATTTTTCGTATTACCTTTTCGTCTGTCCTTCCTCTCTCCCTTCTCCTTCCGTTTCTCCTTTTCCTTCCTTCTCTTTACTCTCCTCTTCTACTTTCGATTTCCCTTTTCTTTCCCTCTTTCATCTTTCCCTGATTCTACCCTTTCCTCTTCCTCTTTCCCTTTCCCTCCCTTTATCCTCCAACCTCCCTATCTTGTTTTCATCACCTGCCTTTCTACCTTCATTTCACGAAAGCGTAAGCAGGAGAGAAGAAAAAAAAAAGAAAAAAAAAAAAAAGAAAAAAAAAAGCGAATATCTCGTTTTTTTCCGTTTTCTCCTGATAATCAATTTGTCGTTAGCGGATTGCTAATCAGGCTTCACATGATTGCAAGACCTTCTATTATAATTTTTTTTTGTTGTTGCTTTTTTTTTTTAATATTCCGACTATTAATGTGTATTTCTGTTGTTTTTTGTTTTTTGTTGTGTTGTTTTTTTTCTCTACCTTCTATTATGCATATATATGTTTTTTTGAATATTCCGTCTATTAGTGTGTATTTCTGTTGTTGTTTTTTTTGTTTTGTTTTCGACTAGTTTTTGTTTTGTTTGTTTTTTTGTTTGTTCTATCATGCACTTTCGAGATTTAATGAAACGGAAAGGCTGCTCAACCAGCCCCCCACCCCCTCCCTTACCCCTTCCCCTCCGACACTCTTCCCTTACCTTCACCCTGCCCTCCAGTCCCCCTCCTGGTCCCCTCCTCTCCTCCTTCCCTTCTCTCCTTTCTCCCCTCTTTTCCTCTCCTCTCTTCCTTCCCTCTCCCCCTCCTGCTCTCCTCTCCTCATTCCCTTCTCTCCTTACTCCCCTCTTTTCCTCTCCTACCCTCCCCCTCCTCCTCCCTCCTTCCCTCCCTCTCCCCGTCTCCCTCCTGAAACCCTGGTTAATTTTGATTTTATCTCAACTTCCGGTCGTTTTTGTTTGTTTGTTTGGTCCCGATTATTTTGTTTCTTGCTTTGTGAGTGACCGTAGTTTAGATTACGCAATCTGTCGACTTTTTTTTATTTTAGCTTTTTCTTATATTTTAGTCTGTTTCGAGTTTTATTTCGTTTGTATTCTGTTATATAGGAATCGGAATAATGCAGGTATGGGAGAAAGGATAAACATAGAGTGAGAGAACGGTGGAAAGATAGAAGAGAAGAATGAAGAGGAAAACGGTGAAAAGGGAAAACTAAAAGAAAGGCGAACAAGAACAAGAACAAGAACTAAAAACATAGAGAACAAGAATTTAATATAAAGGAAACAACAAACAAGAACAAGAACAAAAAATAAAAACATAGAGATCCAGAATTAAAAAAAAAAGAAACAACAAAAGAAGGCGAGAGAGAGAAAGAAAAAAAAAAGAATTCGGAAGACCCCCTTAAGAAGCGCGCAAGGTGTTAGAGTAGATGCTCGGAGGCATCTTGAAGGTAATAGGATTTTATTGACGAAAAGCCTTGAAGTATTGGCCGTGTCACTCGGGTAATATATTGGCTTCTCTGGGCATTTGATATGGCATTTTTTCTTTTCTTTTTGGAGTTTTTTTGTGTGTAATGATGTGGTGGGTCGAGATTTCTTCCATGAATAATGCATTGTGTCAACACAATGCCATAAGCATGGGCTATTATTTGGGCAGTGACTCGCACGCATACACACGCCTGCTAAATCATGCCCACGCATACGCTCACGTGCCAACATTCATGCGCGAGATCGTACACGTTTACGTACACGCAAGCAATCTTTAACTCTCTCTCTCTCTCTTTCTTTCTTTCTTTCTTTCTCTCTCTTTCTCTGTCTCTCTGTCTCTCTGTCTCTCTGTCTCTCTGTCTCTCTCTCTCTCTCTCTCTCTCTCTCTCTCTCTCTCTCTCTCTCTCTCTCTCTCTCTCTCTCTCTCTCTCTCTCTCTCTCTCTCTCTCTCTCTTCTCACACACACACTCTCACACTCTCCCTTCCCCCCACCCTCAATACCCCTCCCCTACCCCCCAACACCCCGACCCTCCAACACCTCCCCCCTCCGCTACAACACCTCTCCCCCCCCCCCCCCCAACACCCATTCCCCTCCCCGCCAACACCGCGGAGGAGCCGAGCCGAGCCCGCGCCGCGTCCCAACGTATTGACTCCGGCTCCGACCTCCGCCAATTGCTATCCTGCTTTTAATTGGCCCCTTCCCATTATGAAGCCGAAGCCAGTGCCGCGTGCAGCGATATGGAGTGACAGGTTGCTCATAAGGTGTGGTAGTGGGGTTGTGGTTGCGTGCAATTTGCGTGGCTAAATGCAATTACAACCGCGAATGGCTCCCGTACGCGTTATATGGATTTAGGGGTGGGGGTGGGGTGGGGGGAAGGGGGTGTAGAGGGGTAGGGGGGTAGGGGTGTAGAGGGGGGGAGGGGTAGGGTGGGACAAGGTTGGGTGGGGGATGGTAGGGGGTGTAGAGGGGTAGGATGGAAGGGGGGTGTAGAGGGGGACAAGGTGGGGTGGGGAGGATGGAAGGGGGTGTAGAGGGTGGAGGGGTTGTGTTGTTATTTATTTATCATTCTATCTATATTTCAATATCTATCTATGCATCTCTATCTATCTACATTTGTATGTATCTGTATCTATCTGCCTCTCTATATATTTATCTATGTATGTATATATGTATCTATCTGTAATTCTATATCTATCTCTGTATCTCTATCTACATCTGTATATCTACATCTACATCTATATATGTATCTGTCTATATCTATCTATCTACCTATATATCTATTCATCTATGTATTTGTCTTCATGTCTGGTTGTATATGTGCTTTTTTTTTATTTGTCTTTGTCTTGGCTCCTCAGTGGAAATTCAGCAATATGGGCACTAAAAAAGAAAAAGAAAAGAAAAGAAAAAGAAGGAAGGAAGGAAAGAAAGAAAGAAAGAAAGAAAAAAGAAAGAAGGGAAGAGAATGAAAGAAGGGAAGAAAGAGAGAAAGAAAGAAAGAAAGAAAGAAAGAGAAAAAAAACAAGAATAAAGAAAGAAAAAGAAAGAAGGGAAGAAAAAAAGAAAAAAAAGCAAGAAAAAAGAAAGAAAGAAAAATGCGTCACGATCCGTGATTCAGTCGAAAGTGTAACATGGCTCTTATGCCACTTGGCGCTCTGCTTCCGTGACTGTCACTGCAGCTGCCTTCGAAATCATCGGCATTTCTACTTCCACGGATTGTTTACAGATAGGTGATTCGTGTTTTATTTACAAGCACGTATTCTTTTATTTGTTTTTTTTTTCTTTTTTTCTGTTATTTATGTTTTTTTTCTTTTTTTCTTTTTGTGTATGTCTTGTATATATTTTTGCGAGACTGCGTTGCGTGTTGTGCTTAATCGATGGCGTACTCGGGGTGCACTCTCGTGGCTTCAAACCTCTCCTTATGGAAAAAAAAATATAATGGCATTATACAAAGGCAGAAATGTGAGGTATTTGACGTAATGCAACACGCGAGCCATGTGATTGTAGGCAATTTAGCCTCCCGGGCAAAATAGCCTGAGGAGTGGATGGGAGCGCTCGCGTGCCCGTACTTTTCTTGTATACACACATACGCGCGCACACGACTACGTAAACACATATGTAAACGCATATATATATATATATATATATATATATATATATATATATATATATATATATATATATTTATACATATACGTATATATGCACTCTCACTCTCATCCTCACGTGCGCTTGCAATCACACGCTCTCACTTTCACTTTCACTCTCACTCTCTCACCCTCATCCTCACTCTCACCCGCACTCTCACTCTCATTCTCACTCTCACTCTCACTCTCACTCTCACACTCACTCTCATCCCCACCCTCACCCTCACCCCCACCCTCACCCCCACTCTCTCACCCTCACCCCCACTCTCTCACCCTCACCCCCACCCTCGCCCTCACCCCCACCCTCACCCCCCCCACCCCCACCCTCACCCCCACCCCCACTCTCACCCTCATCCTCACTCTCACTCTCACTCTCTCACCCCCACCCTCACTCTCACACTCACTCTCATCCCCACCCTCACCCCCACCCCCACCCTCACCCCCACCCTCACCCTCACCCCCACTCACTCGCCAGCAATCGCGTTCGAGAGTGAGCGAGGTTGATTGATATGGAGAGCTCGCTATTTTACATTTATTCTGTTGACATTTCAGCATCGCCGTTCCTCTGGTGGAAATGACCACGTTGGGTTGTCCTAAATTCAACTATTTTGTGCGTGGAAGGGGGGCGTGGGTAGGGGGGTGGGGGTAGGGGGGTGGGGGGTAGAGGGTAGGAGGGAGGGAGGACGGGGGTGTAAGGGTCTGTGGTGGGGTGTTGGGGGGAAGGGAGGGAGGGAGGGAGGGAGGGGAAAGGGGGTACAGAATGATTTCAGTTTTGTGCGGTTTCATTTCGTGTGCTTGTGTTGGGGGCTGGAGGGGGTTTAGGGGGGTGTTCCTCCCTCCCCTTCACTCTCTCCTCATCCCACCTCCCTCCCGCCCCCCTCCCCCTCGACTGGTTGCTAGGCCTCTCTCTCTCTGCTGGCACTGAGTGGGTTTCTCCCTCGTTAGGATGGCACTCTCTCTGGCATTGAGGGCTTGCTTGCGTGTGCCTGGCTTAGTGTGGCACTCTCTGCCTGCTCCGGGGATGAGGGTTTGTTTGGCTTTTTGGCGTGTTTTTAGGGGGGGGTCTTGTTGGGGGTTTTCTGTCACTGTCTCTTGTTTCGTCATTTTGTTTTAGCTATTTTTATTTTTTTGTTTCTCTTATTCTCTTTATCATTTTCTTATTCGCATTCTCTTTCTCCTCTCTCGCTCTCTCTTCTTTCTCTTTCTCTCTCCCTCCCTCTCAACCTCCCTCCCTCCCACACTCTCGTCTCTCCTCCCTTACCTCCCCCCTCCACCCCTACCCTCCATCCAACCCTCCCTCCACCCCTACCCTCCCTCCAACCCTCCCCCTTCCACCCCCTTCCACCCCCATCCACCCCTTCCACCTCCCTCCCCCCACCCCCTGACACCTTTCAGCGAATTGAACGGAGCTGCGTCACGTCCCCTCTCGGTGTCAGTTAACTCAGTTTGGCCGGCATTCATACTTAGCCAGAAATTGAATGGGCTGGGCTTTTGCTTAATAGCGAAGGCATGACAGGTGAGAGAGGGAGAGGGCGAGATGGAGAGAGGGAGAGAGAGAGGGTGAGAGGGGGAGAGGGAGAGGGGGTGAGAGGGTGAGAGGGAGAGAGGGGGTGAGATGGAGAGGGGGTGAGATGGAGAGGGGGTGAGAGGGAGAGGGGGTGAGAGAGAGAGGATGGGAGGGAGAGAGGATGGGAGGGAGAGAGGATGGGAGTGAGTGGGTGAGAGAGAGAGGATGGGAGGGAGAGGGGGAGGGATAAACGGGAAGATAGAGGAAGAGAGAGAGAGAGAGAGAGACCGAGAGATCGAGACAAAGAAAAAAAAGAAAAAAAAGAAAAAAGAAAAAAAATAGAGAACGCCAGAGAAAAAAAGAAAGATCAGACAGTGATGTTGATGCCCCTGGTTGAGTAGTCCATGCGGTGTTTACGTCAAGGTGCAATGCAGTGTTGCAACGAGGCGTCACGATTGTACTGTAGGAGCGACTGTAACCCCGTTCGTGATTTTTTTTTTTCATGCAAAGTCGTGTGCAAGTTCTGGACTGACGAGTTACGTGTGTTTGTGTTGTTAATGTTGGTCGTAATAGTATTGTTGATGTAGATGTTTTAATGTTGGTTGTCTTAGTGTTAGTGTTGTGTTATTAATTAGATTGTTTTTGATTTATTTATTTATTTATTTATATTTTTTGTTGGTATAATCACTTAATTATTTTCACTCAATAATTGCGTTTGTCGTTTTTTGGTCATCTCTCATCCCTTAATTAATTATATATTTAAAGATTTCTCTCCAAATATGGCTATATCCGTTGTATTTCACCTTTCTTTTATTTCTCTTGTATTTAGATGTTCCAAAAATGCGGTGTCTATTGTAGAATCCGAAGCGACAGTGAAATGAAAAAAACAAACAAACAAACAAAGAAACAAAAAAAAAAGTCGTAGTGAGTTTATCTACAAGAACGAAAATTCCTCAAAGCCATTTGGGTGGTTGTGGGCATCTCTTGTTTATTTTTGTTGTTGTTGTTGCGTCGCAGTGTTGTGTTCGTCCGGAAGGTGTCCTTACGTGATGTGTATTTTTTATTTATTTATTTTTTTACCCCTCCCCCCCCCCTTACCTTCCTTCCGTTGCAGGGGTCTCTTTTTTATTTTTTTCTGCACTTGTGCGTCGGAATGTTCGTGCCAAATTTTTTTTTTCTTGTTTATGTTTTATTTATTTATTTATTTTTACCTTCCCCGCCCTTGACTAAGTGTTAATGACCCCTTAATGGCGTTAGAACTGATTACGACCTTAACGTAAACTGGAAATAATTAATTCAGGGACAGAGCGCTAAGAGGACCCAGCTCACCAGCCTCCCCGCATTAACAATTAACATGAACAATTAACAATTAGCTGCAGTACCTCGGCAGGCTGTCAGAGCGAGCATGAATATGGATGCTGCCGCCACGCCGCTGTCACGCTGCACGCCTCCCCTTCCCCTTCCCCTGTTGTTCTCTTCCTCTTTCCTCCCCTTCGCTCTGTTCCTCCCCTTCTCTTTCTTTCTCTTTCTTCCTTTTCCTCTGTTCTTCCCTTCCTGTCTTCTCCTCTTCCGTTCTCTCCTTCCTCTCTTCTACCCTTCCTTTCTTCCCTTCCTCTCTTCTTCCCCTCGTTTGTTCTTCCCTTTCACTTCTCTTCCCCTTCATTTGTTCTTCCATTCCCCTCTCCTCCCATTCATCTTGTTCTCCCCTTCCTCTTTCTTCCTTTTTCCTCTGTTTTCCCTTCCTTTCTTCTCCCCTACTGCTGTTCTTCCCTTCCCCTGTCCTCCCTTTCCTCTGTTCTCTTCCTCTCTCCTCCCCTTCCTCTGTCCTTCCCTTTCCTTCACTTCCCCTTCTCTTCTCCTTCCCTATGCTCTTCCCTTCCCCTCCCCTCCTCTTTCCCTTGTTCTTCCCTTTCTCTTTCTTTCTTTTCTTCTGTTATTCCCCTCCTCTCTCCTCCCCTTTCCCTTGTTCTTCCCTTCCCCTCTCCTTCTCTTCCATTTCCCTCCTCTCCCCTTCCCTCTTCCCCCTCCTCTTCCCCTCTCTTCTGCTATTACTACCGCGAACATCCTGGCTTACATCGTTGTCTCTATTAATTCCTGGTTTAAGGTGTGTGTGTGTGTGTGTGTGTGTGTGTGTGTGTGTGTGTGTGTGTGTGTGTGTGTGTGTGTGTGTGTGTGTGTGTGTGTGTGTGTGTGTGTGTGTGTGTGTACATCTCTTGAATTACCAGCGTTGAACAACCTCCACTCTAGATAACAGATACGCAAAACTAGTTACCACGAACTTTCTCTCTCTCTCTCTCTCTCTCTCTCTCTCTCTCTCTCTCTCTCTCTCTCTCTCTCTCTCTCTCTCTCTCTCTCTCTCTCTCTCTCTCTCTCTCTCTCTCTCTCTCCAGGGTAGCTGCAACCCCCTCCTCCCCAGTACCAATTCCTCCCCACTTCTACTCATCCCCCTTCCCCCATCCTTCCACACTCTCCTCACCATATCCCCTATCCTTCACCCTTCACCCTGCAACCCCGTGGCCCTCCACCCCAGCTCCCCACCCAGCACCCACCGGCCTTCTTCCCCTCTCTCCCTCCTCCCTCCTCTCTCCGCCCACTTCTACCCCCATCCCACCTCCCCTCCCCTCCCCTCCCTCTCCTCCCGTCTTCCACCTCCCCTCCCCTCTCCCTTCTCCTCCCTCCTCCCCTCCTTCCCCACTCCCTCCTCCCCTCCTCCCCTCCTCCCATCTCCCACCTCCCCGCCCCCTCTACCCCTCTCCTCCCCTCTCCACCTCCCCTCCTCCCGTCTTCCACCCTCACCCTCCTCCCACCTCCCCTCCTCCCGCTTCCCTCCTCCCCACTCCCTCCTCCCCTCCTCCCCTCCTCCCGAGCCATTGCCACGACAATCTCAGGCCGGGCCGACGATAAACATTTCCGATACAAACATCCTCGCAAAAACAATCGCGGACGCGGGGGCGGGAGGGCCATTTTTGCGCTCGTTGCGGGGGGGTGGAGGGGTGGGGGAGGGGAGGGGAGGGGAGGGGAGGGGGGGGGAGAGGGCATCATGCAGAACGGGCTGTGACGTCGGTGCCATCATTGCTGACGTCATTATCACGGTGTAGGGGGGACGAAGAAGATGGAGGAGGAGGAGGTGGAGGTGGAGGTGGAGGTGGAGGAAGAGGAGATGGAGTAAGAGGAAGAGGAGGGGGGGAGGGAGGGAGGGAGGAGGAGGGGGGGAGGGAGGGAGGGAGGATGGTGGGTGGAGGGAAGGAAGGGGGGAGGGAAAGGGAGAGAGGATGGTGGGTGGAGGGAAGGAAGGGAGGGAGGGAAAGGGAATGAAAAAGAGAAATAGGGGAAGAGAGAGAGAGAGAGAGAGAGAAAGGGGAATACGCTACCGAGACGCCGAGTGCTGGCGCGCAGGAGCATGCTGGTAGCGGTATCACCGGGTATTCTTCGATGCATAGCTTGACGTCAGCCATTGTTGCGAATTTTTCGGTTTTTCTTTCGCCTTTTTTTCATCCCCCACTTCTACTTCCCCTCTCCCCTTTCCCTCTCCCCTTCCCCCTCCTCCTTCTCCTTCTCCACACTTATTCGATTCGATTTGTTGTTTGCCTTGTGTTGGAGCGCAGGGCTTGGGCGAAAAGCGGTAGGGGGGAAGGGAGAGGGAGAGGGGAGAATGGGGAAGGAGATAGGGAGGGGAATGGGGGGGAGGGGAGGGGGGACACCACTGGTTTAAAGCTGGATTAGTCGAACCGGCAGGAAGCATCTTCACTCCCGCTGCACAGGGACGTCCAGCGACGCGGGCGGGCGGGCGTGGGGGCGTTGTGGGGGGGGGGGCGAGGTTGTACGGGAAGGGAAGAAGGGTGGGGGATGGGTAATGGAGGAGGGGGGAAGGGGGTGGAAAGGGGAGGTGAAGGGGAAGTGAATGAGAGGAAGGGGTAAGGGGGGGAAGAAAGGAAGGGGAAGGGGGAAGGGAGGGGAAGTGGGTGAAAGTGTTGGGGGGGATGAGGAGGGGAAGAGGTGGGGCGGAAACTTGTGCTGTTAAGTCTTTTTTTTTTTTTTTTTTTTTTTTGAGGGGGTGGAATGAGGAGAAGAAAAAATAACGAAAATGAAAAATACAAAAGAGGTGCAAAAATAATATGGAACGGTTGGTCGGGAAAATGGAAAGGGATAAGAAAGGGAAGGGCAAAAGAGAGAGAAACATAGATATAGAAAACGTATTAACGAACGCATTTGTACTTTCCCCAACGTCTCATACTTCGAGCGCGGACTAGCTTAAAACGGTCCATTGGAAAAAAATAACATTAAATATGGTATTTAAATTTTCTTTGTCGATATTATGATATGGAATACAATACAAAGACTTATGGGGGAAGGAGGGGAAGGGAGGTGACGCAGCGGCTTTTAATGCGTCTAAACGTCAAAGCTTCTCAACTTGATAAAAAGAGAAGAGAAAGAGAAAATAAGATAAAAGAAAACATATCATGGAAACACTTCACGTGAATGATATTAGTGCTTGTTGTAGGAGTTTTATTAGTGTTCTTATCAGAGTGCTGAGAAATGCAACATGATCGAAAATCTCTGCAATAGACACCCGATCCCCCTCAAAACGGTAGACATAAGACACCTGAAACCGCCACGATCCCCCCACTCCCCCAAGACCGTCGCGATAGACTATTACGTTTCCACTCCCCCCCCCCCTACCCCATTCCCACCTCCCACCATCGATAGACATAAGACACCAAACCCGCCACGATAGATTATAAGGACGCCACCGGACGACACCTCCCCCCTCCCCCTTTCCCGGCCCTTACAACCCCCCCACCCACTATCCCGACAACCTCCCTCAACCCCGACACGCCCCCCTCGCCCCCTCCCCTCGCCCTTCCGTGCAAGACGCAGGGTCACGAGAAAAACTACCGAATTACGATTAATTGAAGGAGGTTGCCGCCGCTTACGCTAGAGGGCGGGTGCGTGTCCTAACACCCCCTCCTCTCCCCTCCCCCCGACACTCCCCCTTTCCCTTCCCCTCCCTCCTTCCCCTCTCCTTCCCCTCTCCCTCCGACACTCCCCCTTTCCCCTTCCCCTCTCTCCCTCCCCTCCTTCCCTCTCCTCCCCCATCCCTGCCTTCCCCTCTCCCTCCCTCCTCCCCCCCTCGCAAACCAGGCCAGTGGAAGGCGATGAATTAAGAGTGAGCATCTTCTTTAAGCCACGGAGGAGGGCCGCCCTACGTCACACGCCCGGAGTGGGTGGGCGGGCGGGCGGGCGGGTGGGTTTTGAGCGAGGGTGGGCGGGCGGGCGGGCGGGTGGGTTTTGAGCGAGGTGGGCGGGCGGGCGGGCGGGTGGGTTTTGAGCGAGGGTGGGCGGGTTTTGAGCGAGGGTGGGCGGGCGGGCAGGTGGGTTTTGAGCGAGGGTGGGCGGGCGGGCGGGTGGGTTTTGAGCGAGGGTGGGCGGGTGGGTGGGTTTTGAGCGAGGGTGGGCGGGCGGGTGGGTTATGAGCGAGGGCGGGCGGGTGGGTGGGTTTTGAGCGATGTGGGTTATGAGCGAGGGTGGGCGGGTGGGTGGGTTTTGAGCGAGGGTGGGCGGGTGGGTGGGTTTTGAGCGAGGGTGGGCGGGTGGGTGGGTTTTGAGCGATGTGGGTTATGAGCGAGGGTGGGCGGGTGGGTGGGTTTTGAGCGAGGGTGGGCAGGTGGGTGGCTTTTTAGCGAGGGTGGGCGGGCGGGTGGGTTTTAGGTTGGGTGAAGGATGAAGGATAGAGGATGAGGGACGGAGAATGGAGGATGAAGGATGGGGAGCGGAGGATAGAGAATAGAAGATGGGGGATGGAGGATAGTGGCTGGATAGGGTGGAGGGGGAGGGTGATAGAGGATAAAGATGGTGGATGGATAGGGTGGAAGGGGGAAGGGGGATTGAAGATAAAGGATGGGGGGCAGAGAACGGAGGATAGAGGGGAGGATGGTGGCTGGATAGGATGGAGGGGGGAGGGGGATAGAGGATGGAAGCCTCTCCCGCGACACAAAGGATCCACTGCCTTCTCGTTTACGCGTTTTCCCTTCCAGGCCTATGTCTCTCCCTCTGATTTTTTTTTCTCTTTTTCATCTATTTTTCTTTTCTCTTTTCTGTCCATTCGTTTTTTCTTCTTCTCTTTTCGGTATACTTTTTCTTGTCGTGCTTTCTTATTTTCCTTTTTTTGTTGGCGTTTTTTTTCGTAATTTCTTTCCTCCTCCTCCTCCTCTTCCTCTTCTCTTTCTCCTCCCTCCATCCTCCTCCTCCCTCCTCCCTCCTCCCACCACCCTTCTCCTTCTCCCTCCACCCTTCTCCTTCTCCCTCCACCCTTCTCCTTCTCCCTCCACCCTTCTCCTTCTCCCTCCACCCTTCTCCTTCTCCCTCTTCCTCCCTCCTCCTTCTCCCTCCTCCCTCCCCCCCTCTTTCATCCCTCCTCCTCCACTCCGCGACAAAATACCCGAGACAACTCCAAATTAACAGAGGTCCTCATTTACATGTTATGCACATCCCTTGTTGTCCCTAACCTCGCGAGCTCACCTGTATGTGTGTGGGCGTGAGGAAGAGGAGGGGGGGGCGTGTGAGGAAGGGGAGAGGGGCGTGTGAGGAAGGAGAGGGGCGTGTGAGGAAGGAGAGGGGCGTGTGAGGAAGGAGAGGGGCGTGTGAGGAAGGAGAGGGGCGTGTGAGGAAGGGGAGGGAGGCGTGAGGAAGGGGAGGGTCAAGTGAGGAATGAGGGAGGCGTGTGGAAGGGCGGGGACGTGTGTGTGTGAGGAAGGAGAGGGGCGTGAGGAAGGGGAAGGAGGCGTGAGGAAGGGTAGAGGGGCGTGTGTGTGTGGGTATGTGAGTGGGTGTGTGAGAGAATGAGAGAGAGAGAGAGAGAGAAAGAGAAAGAGAAAGAGAAAGAGAGAGAGAGAGAGAGAGATGGGTGTGTGACATTCTTCTTCACTTTTCTCACCCTGTTCCCTGTCCATCTCCTTCACTTTCTCCTTTTGCTTCTTCTTTCTCCTCTTCCGCCGATTTCCCACGTGGCCCTTCTATCCCCGTCTCTCTTCAGTTTTATCGTTCCTATACATTTCTCCTTTTCCTCCTCTCGCTCTTGTCTCTCTTTCTATATATTTCTTTATACTTTTCTCCTCCTTTTCATTCCTCTTCCTCCC
>NC_091550.1:48164230-48191730 GCF_042767895.1 Penaeus vannamei
TCACGCTCGAGGAAGCAAGAAGATTAAAAGTAAAGAAGAGGAAAATTGCAGAAAGGTACATCCATCATAGAATACGGTATATTGACTGCACGTATTACCCAAGATAGATGATAAGAATAACTCGTATCTCATAAGAGGGGCAATAAATCCTACTTTTTCCGAAAACATCTCGAATGCATTACGAAACCTCCTCCTCCGCCGTACGTAAGAGCCATGCCACGCAAGCGCAAACGACATGCATACCCGTCACGAAGGAAGGTCCGGGGGCACGGGCAGCTGGAGCCTTTAGGGTCACGTGTCAGGCGAATGCCGAATTTTCGCGGCCAAATGGCGTAATGAACGTGAAATACGGCTGTTCCGAATACACATCCCCCTCCTCCTCTTCCCTCCTCCTCCTCCTCCTCCTCCCTCCTGCTGCTGCTCCTCCTCCTCCTCCTCCTCCTCCTCCTCCTCCTCCTCCTTCTTCTTCTTCTTCTTCTCCTCCCTCCTCTTCCTCCTCCCTCCTCCTCCCTCCTCCTCCTCCTCCTCCTCCTCCTCCTCCTCCTCCTCCTCCTCCTCCTTCTTCTTCTTCTTCTTCTTCTTCTTCTTCTTCTTCTTCTTCTTCTTCTTCTTCTTCTTCTTCTTCTTCTTCTTCTTCTTCTTCTTCTTCTTCTTCTTCTTCTCTCTTCTTCCTCCTCCTCCTCCTCCTCCTTCCTCCTCCTCCTCCTCCTCCTCCTTTCTCCTCCTCCTCCTCCTCCTCCTCCTCCTCCTCCTCCTCCTCCTCCCTCCTCCTCCTCCTCCCTCCTCCTTCCTCCTCCCTCCTCCTTCCTCCTCCCTACTCCCCTCTCCTCCCTCCTCCCTCCTCCTCCCCCCCCATTTGGCCGTGACAGACGCGAGGACAAGGCGGCCATCACGGAACAGATGGACAAGCAAACAAGATGCAATAATGGGGGGAGGGGGGGGGGCGATCGGTATAAAGTCGTGGCGGCGGTGATGGTGAGGCTAGTTTTATCGGCGGAGGCGAGGGAGGAGGGGGTTCGGGTGACTCATCGAAGGAGGTGGTGGAGGTGGAGGTGGTAGGGGTGGTATGGGTTTTGGAGGTTGAGGTGGGGGTGGTAGGGGATGGTATGGGTTTTGGAGGTTGAGGTGGGGATGATAGGGGAGGTGGTGGAGGTGATGGTGGTGGGGGTGGTAGGGGGTTTTGGAGGTGGAGGTGGGGGTGGTAGGGGGATGGTGGTGGTGGTGAGGGGGTGTTTTTTGGGAGGTGGTGGTAGAGGGTTATTTTGGAGGTTGAGGTGGTGTTGGAGATGGTGGAGGTGGGTGTGGTAGGGGGAGGTGGTGGTGGTAGGGGGTGGAGATGAAGGGATTGATAAATGGATATAAAGTGGAAGGAAGGATAAGAAGAGGAAGATGGACAAAAAAAAAAAAAACGAGGAAAAGAATAGAAAGATGAGGAGAAGCAGTAGTAGTAGAAGAAGAAGACGAAGAAAGAGAAGACTAAGGAGCAAGAGAAGAAGAAAGAGAACTAACAAAAAGAGGGATCAGAAGAAGAAAAATGAGGAGAAGGGGGGGCGGGGGGGGGGGGGGAAGGCACAGATTCCTGTCGTCGGAGCGTATCGAAGGCTGTAAGTCAGCACTGCAGGCAGGATGGAGAGCGAAATAGAATTCAATAAACGGTGCGCGCAGATTGCGACCCGCGAGCCCTGGCGAGGACACAATACGATTCCTTGAAAAGATGCATAAAACCCGCGGAAGGGTGGGGTGGGGGGTGGAGGGAGGGAGGGGGAGGGGAGAGAGGGAGGGATGGATGGAGGAGGGGTGGGAGGGTGGGAGAGGGAGAGGGGAGGGTGGGAGGGTAGGGGTTAGAGAGAGGGAGGAAGGAGGGGGTGGGTGGGAGGGAAGGAGGGTGGGGGAGGGATGGAAGGAGGGTGGGAGGGATGGAAGGAGGGTGGGGGAGGGATGGAAGGAGGGTGGGGGAGGGATGGAAGGAGGGAGGGAGGGTGGGGTGGGAGGGAGGGAGGATGGAGGGTTATGTTTTTAACCCCGGAGCTCGATGGGAGTGTCTTCTTCCTATCATCTTCTCCCCTTTTCTCCTATTCCTCATTCGTTTTCCTTTCTCACTCTCTTTCTCTCTCTAGCTTTTTCTTGTCTTTTATTTGTTTTCCTTTCGTTACTTAGCTTCTCCCTTTTCCTTCGTTTTCTTTGTTTTCTGCTATTTCGCTTTCGTTCTCATCTCTGGTTTCTCTTCCCTCTCTCTCCTTTCATTGTTCTTATGCTCTCTTTATTTTTTTCACTCACCTCTCCTCCGCTATCCTCCTCCTCTTTCCTTCTTTTCCTCTCTCCTCTCCCCTTTTTCTCTTTCTATCCTTTCTCCAACACCTCTCGATCTTTCCTTCCCTCCCCCATCCCCTTTCCCTCACCTCCTCCCCTACTCGTACCCTTCCTCCCCCTTTCCCTTTCCCTCCCCGATTCTCCTCCCTTACCCTACCCTCTCTCCCCCTTTTCCTCTACCCTCTCCCCACCTTTCTGTCCCTTCCTGTCTCCCTCCCTCACCTACTCTCCCTCCCCCTTTCCGTCCCCCACCAACTCTCTCCCCCTTTTCGTACCCCATCTTCTCTCCCTCCCCTTGTCTTCCCCCACCAACTCTCCCTCCTCCTTCCCTTCCTCTTTCCGTCCCCCACCTGCTCTCCCACCCCCTTCCTGTCCCCACCTCCCCCCTTCCCGTTCTCTCCCACCCCTCCCGTCCCCCACCTATTCTCCTTCCCCTTCCCGTCTCTCCCCCACCTCCTTTCTCTCCCCCTTCCTTTCCCCCACTTGTTCTCCTTCCCCCTTCCCTTCCCCTTCCCATTCTCTCCCCCACCTTCTTCCCGTCCTCTCCCCCACCTCCTCCCCCTCCCCCTTGCCTTCCCGTCCTCCCCCCCCATCCCCCCATCCAAGGGTGCCACCAGAGTGCCTCCGTGCCGTCGCTATCTCCTCCTCCTCCCTGATCCACCTTGTGATGGCTTTCCACACTGCGAGGCGCCTGTATGCAGATTTTTAGTGGCGGTCCAGACACTTTCGAGGCCCAGAGATACGTAAAAGTGTTAGAAGAATGTCGTTAACGTGCGGGAAATAGGGGGGGGAAGAGGGGGTTGGGTGGGGAGGTAAGGGGAGGGAGGACGGGGGAGGGAGAGAGGGAGGGAGTTGGTGGGTAGGTAGGGAGGACGGGGGAGGGAGAGAGGGAGGGAGGGAAGGAGGGAGGAAGGGAGGGTCGTGAAATACGTTTTCAGTCCTGACTACAGTGGGATCATCTCTGCCTCCTCTCCCTTGCTCCTTCCCTCCCCCTCCTTCTTTTTATCCTCCTCCACAGTGTCATCTGCCTTCTGCTGTCCTGCTTGTCGTCGTAACCCTTCTTCCTCCTTCCTTCTTCCTTCTCCTACCTCCTCCTCCTCCTTTTCCTCTTCCTCCTCCTCCCCCCTCCCCCTCCCTCTCCCCCCTTCTCCTCCTTCCTTCCTTCCTCCCTCCATCTCCTTCCTCCCTCCATTCTCCTCCTTCCTTCCTTCCTCCCTCCCCCCCTCCTTCCTCCTTCCTTCCTCCCTCCCTCCACCTCCTTCCTCCTTCCTCCTGTTATATTGGCCCGGTAACATATCTAATTCTAATGACAGCGTTTTATCATCGCGTCCAGAGGTAATGCCGGTAGAGAATTGCTCGCTTGTAGTCTGAGGGGAGAGAGGGGAAAGGGGGGAGAGGGGGAGAGGGGGAGGGGACCGTAAAAAAGGGGAGGGGGGGAAGAGCGAGGGGTATAGGAATGATTGATTGGGCGCTACGGATGATGTATAAAAAGAGAGAGTGAGAGCGGGAAGAGAGGGAGAGGGAGTGGGAGTGGGAATGGGGTGAGGGAGATGGAGAGGAAGAGGGAAAGGGAGTGGGAGTTGGAGTGGCAGAAGGAGGGGGAGAGGAGGAGGAAGAGGGAGGGGGAGTGGAAGAAGGAGAATGAGAGGGAGACAGAGGGAGAGAGAGAGCGAGAGCGAGAGCGAGAGCGAGAGCGAGAGCGAGAGTGAGAGTGAGAGTGAGAGTGAGAGTGAGAGTGAGAGTGAGAGTGAGAGTGAGAGTGAGAGTGAGAGAACTATATAAAAATAGCTTTAGTTCTGCCACATTCCTTTATAGGCAGTAATAGGAAGGGATTTACCATTACATCTCTGGTAATATTTCTTTATTACTCTCGCTATATACGTTTTAACTTTTGCTATTCTGGCGGGCTAACGGCGGCCTTTATGAAATGGTGGCGGTTTAAGGGGCGATTCTTAGGTTATGATTGTTGTCGAGACCTCCGCTCCTCCCCTCCCTTCTCTCTCTCTCTCTCTCTCTCTCTCTCTCTCTCTCTCTCTCTCTCTCTCTCATCTCTCTCTCTCTCTCTCGCTCTCTCTTCTCTCTCTCTTTCTCTCTCTCTCTCTCTCTCTCTCTCTCTCGCTCGCTCTCGCTCTCTCTCTCTCTCTCTCTCTCTCTCTCTCTCTCTCTCTCTCTCTCTCTTTCTCTCTCTCTCCCCTCATCTCTCTCTCTCTCTCCCTCTTTCTCTCTCCTATTTCCTTTTTCCCTCTCTCCTCTCAACCATTCCCTCCCCTTCCCCTATCTCCCTTCTTCCCTTCCCCTCTCTCCCCTCTCCCCCCTCTCCCCCCTTTCCACGGATCATCTTTTCTTCAGGTCGCTGGGTAGGGAGGGAGCTAGGGGTCTAGGGGGGGCGTGGGTAGGGGTAAGGAGGAGGACCTCGGGTGGGCCGCATTGTGGAGGGCGAGATCTTTGGGATCAAGGACGAGGCACAGGTTGTATGAGGGGGACCTCCCCTGTGATGAGTCTTGGGTGGGGGAGGGGGAGGGGGAGTAGGGAAGGACTTGGCGAATGATGGGTTGTCTCTTTCTCTCTCTCTCTTTCTTCCTTTCTTTCTTTCGGTGTATTTTATGTGGTACTGTGGAATTTGATTAATTGTTGCAGGTTTGTGTTTATTAAGCCTCGTCCACCTCCCTCTGTCTCTTATCCACCTCCTCTACATCATCCACCTCTTTCTCTCTCCCTCATCCACCTCTTTCTCTCTCCCTCATCCTCCTCCCTCTTTCCCTCATCCACCTGCCTCTGTCCCCTCCTTCTTCGATCATTCTCTCTCTCTCCTCTCTCTCTCGCTCTCTCTCTCTCTCTCTCTCTCTCTCTCTCTCGCTCTCTCTCTCTCTCGCTCTCTCTCTATCTCTCTCTCTCTCGCTCTCTCTCTCTCTCTCCATCATCCATCTCCTCCTCCTTTCTACATCCCCCACCTCCCCTTTCGTCCTCATGGAAAACATGGCCAGAATCACCGAAAGTTTTTCTCTTAACCAAAACTTATCACATGTATATATATTTTTCCTCCCACATTTTTTCTCTTCTCTTCTCTAAAACCTGATGAAAAAAGTTTGTAATCGCTAATTTTGTTTTTCTTATCAATATTTTTTTGTGTGCATGCGGGTATTCTTGACGAGGGGAGAGAAAAAGGGGAAAGTGGAAGGGTTGAGGGGAAATTAAGGGGAGCAGGCAGGTTTACCTAATCGAAAGAGAGGGAAAAAAGTTCTGTCATTTTGAACCGATGGAGGGAAAAAAGGGTTCATTTTTTTATCATTTTAAACCCACGGAAAAATGGGGGGAAAAAGTTCAGGCTTTTTGAACCGATGGAGGGAAAAAAGGGTAAATTTTTTATCATTTTAAACCCACGGAAAAATGGGGAAAAAAAGTTCAGGCATTTTGAACCGATGGAGAAAAGAGGGGAAAAAAAGATTCATCATATTAAACCCAAGGAAAAAAAAAAGTTCTTGCAATTTTTAGCTTATTAAGAAAAGACAAATGGGGAAAGATGTCATATGATTCTGAACTGATGGAGAATATTTTGAATAGATTAAGGAAAATGGAAAGAAGGGATAATTGGATAATTCCTATTTATTTATTTATTTTTTAACTCGTATGAGGAAAGTGAGCAAAGTTTCCATTATTTTAAGCCCTGTTATGAAGACGAGAAATAAAGACTTTTAAGTTGATGTGACGGAAAGGAAAAGAAATCCTTATATTTTTAAAAGGGGTTTAAATCCTTCATATAGAGATAAACAGAGAGAAAATCCTTCTTATTGACTTGGGGGAAAATGCCCTTCATATGATTTTTTAAAAGGGATAATCTATATATAAAGCAGAGAAGGAAAAAATCATATAAATTTTCAAAAAAAAAAAAAAACGGGGAAAAAAGAGTCCATGAAAAAAATAAAAAAGTGGGAAAAAAGTCTATACAGATTTTCAAAAGAAGAGGGAAAAAAGTCCCTCATGTAAGGCAAAGAGCTAAGAAGGCCTACCACCTTGAAATCACACAACAATAAAGATAAAAAAAGGAAAAAGATAAAAAAAATAAAAATGCGATCCTATGTAGGACTACCATAATCCCCAAAGCTCAATCTCAAGAGATTTTAGAGATCCGGAGAGAGAGAGAGATAGAGAGAGAGAGAGAGAGAGAGAGAGAGAGAGAGAGAGAGAGAGAGAGAGAGAGAGAGAGAGAGAGAGAGAGAGAGAGAGAGAGAGAGAGAGAGAGAGAGAGAGAGAGAGAGAGAGAGAGAGAGAGAGAGAGAGAGAGAGAGAGAGAGAGAGAGAGAGAGAGAGAGAGAGAGAGAGAGAGAGAGAGAGAAAGAGAGAGAGAGAAAGAAGGAAGAGAATGAGTACCCTCCCCACCCCCCAACCCCCTTACGAGAGAACCCTCTTCGGAAGATGATGCACAGTAGTCCCCCCCTTCCCTCCCCTCCCCTCCCCTCCCCCCCGGAAGTCCGTTTAAGGAGCAGGGTGATTAGAATTCCGGATCACCGACGCGGGGTGGGGGGGGTGGGGGGTGGGGGGTGGGGGAGGGGGGAGACACGACTGGAATCCGGAGCGGCTGGTTAGAGCCTATAGAACTCCGGGGAATTCCTAAAATCTGGAACGGATCCCGCGGTTAATTGTCTCATTGGGAATGGTGGGGGAATGGGAATGGGGGTGGGGGTGGGGGGTATGGAGGGAGGGGGTTAGTGGGGTTAATGGGGGAGGTGGGGGGAGAAAAGATACAGGGGTTGCAAGGGTGTGTGTGGGATTATGAATTTCTCTCTCTCTCTCTCTCTCTCTCTCTCTCTCTCTCTCTCTCTCTCTCTCTCTCTCTCTCTCTCTCTCTCTCTCTCTCTCTCTCTCTCTCTCCTCTCCCTCTCCCTCTCCCTCTCCCTCTCCCTCCCTCCTCTCTCCCTCTCCCTCTCCCTCTCCCTCTCCCTCCCTCCCTCCCTCTCCCTCTCCCTCCCCCTCCCCCTTTCTCCATACCCGCTTTTTAGACGATTATCCTGGAATTAGGAGGACGAATAGATTGAAAAGCAATTGCTTAATGACCTAAATTGGCTGTTTGCTAGAAAACAATCATGATAATGATGATGATGATGATAGTGATAACAGTTATAACGATAATATTGATTAGATTAATCGATGAAAAACCTTTGTTTGTAAAGATCATTCCACTTTCTCCCCCCTCAATTTCTTCCCCGCTCCCCCCCCCCTCTCCCCACTGTTCTTCACTCATCATCTCCCCCTCTCCCCCCTCTCTCCCCTCTCTCCCCACCTATCCCCCCACCCTTCCCCCCCACCCCCCACCCCATCACCCTTTGGCAGCTTTATTTGTAAACTTTCAGCTGTTTACAACGTGGTGGGTGGTGGGTGGTGGTGGGGGGGGGGGCAATTCGCCTGGAAGAACACACACTCACAACAAGAGAAAAAAAAAAGAGAGAAAGAGAGAAAAAAAAGAAGTGAGCGATGCCAAGTATGCAATTAACAAGCCCTTGCAACACTGCCACAGCGCCGCCCAGGGTAAAATGTGCGCAGAATAAATGGCACTTTTGCAAGTAATTCATCTGCTAACGTATATAATGGCGCTGTAACTGTTTCGCATAAGTACTTTAATTGCCGCTCGGGGAAGTGGGGCTAACGATTATATTTCTGTCCCTTTTTTTTTTTTAGGCGGAGGGGGTGGGGGGTAGGTAATGGGGTGGGGGTATGGTGAGGGGAAGGGGGATAGAGGGGGGTGGGGGGTCGTTCAGCGGTCTTAATATCAACACCCTGTTGATAGACTTTTCTTCCTCTGCTTCTTCCTCCTCTTAGTCCTCTTCCTCTTCCTCCCCTTCTTCCTACCCCAGCCTCCTCCCCTACCCCAGCTCCCTACCTCCAACCCCTTCCCCTACCCCCAGCTCCTTACCTCCAACCCTCTCCCCAACCCCCTACCCAACCCCCTCTCCCGTACCCCCAGCTCCCTACCTCCAATCCCCTACCCAACCATCAACCCCCAACCTACCCACCCCCACCCCCTTCAAGGGAACGTGTTTTCGCCACGTTTTACAAGTGCTCCTCCCCCCTCCCCCCACCCCCTACACACGGGGTTTATTCCATCAAAAACCCTAAAATAACGAGTGCGGAACATCAGTCACGAAGAGCGCCATGTTTATAGCAGCTGGGGCCGAAACAGCACGGGGGCGGGGACAGCAACAGGGACACCCCCCCCCCACCCCCCAGTTGCAACGATCCTGTAGCAACCTGTGCAACACCGGTGGAAGGCGAAATTAGATTCCGATGTAGGCCTATGGGTGGTGTTTGCGGTTGCGGGGGGGGAGGGGGGGGCTGTAGTCTTTATTCTGTTTTGTCTGTCATTTGGTCTGTCTATCGGTCTGTTTTCTTTTTTTATTTGTTTGTTTATTTAATATCTCTTAAGAATCTCATAGTAACGTCATGAGAATTCCCCGGTGACGTCATGAGAATCCTGTAGTTGACGTCATGAGAACCTACAAGTGACGTCATGAGAACCTCCCACTGGTCGACAGCGCTTGGTTGCAGATAGCCACGCAATGTATACTGTTATATGTGCGTGCCTTGAATATACATAAAGTGTCTTATTTTTAGAGTTGGTATTATTTGTGACTATTTTACTTTCTCTCTCTCTCTCTCTCTCTCTCTCTCTCTCTCTCTCTCTCTCTCTCTCTCTCTCTCTCTCTCTCTCTCTCTCTCTCTCTCTCTCTCTCTCTGCTCCTCTTCTTATCTGGGTTTATATGTTTGTTTCTTTCTACGTTTTTTTTTTCTCCTTTCCCGCCCTTCCTCTTCCCAGTTTCTCACTTCTCTCCTGTCCCTTCTCCCTCTTCCTTCTCCACCCCCTCCTCCTCCCCCTCCCTCCTCCCCAGTTGCTCCTCTCCTCCTCCCTTCCTACTCCCTTCCTCCTCCTCCTCCTCCCCCTGTCCCTCTCTCACCCCATACACCCCACCCTTCCCCCAATTTGTTTCGCAGGCTCTTCCTAGCTTCATCGTCCGCCCTGCCCCCTACCCGTACCCCTTCTCCTCCTCCTCCTCCACTTCACCCCCTACCTCCACCCCTTCACCCCTACCTCCTCCCTTCACCCCTACTCCCTTCCTCTTCACCTCCCTTCACCCTCTCCCTCCTCCTCCCCCTGTCCCTCTTGTCACCCTCCTCCCTTCCCACCCCCTCCCTCCAATTTGTTTCGCCTCCGCTCACCCCCTCCCTCCGCCCTGCACCCCTCCCTCCGCCCGTACCCCTTCCCCAACCTCTACCTCCGCCCCTTCACCCCTCCCTCCGCCCCCCTTCTCACCCCTCTCCCTCCGCCCCTTCACCCCCTCCCTCCGCCCCTTCACCCCCTCCCTCCCGCCCCTTCACCCCCTCCCTCCACCCCTTCACCCATCCCTCCGCCCCTTCACCCCCTCCCTCCCGCCCCTGCTAACACGCCCTGAGGGAATGCTCCGGGCGATCTCCCTTCAAAATGCTTAGCCCGTAAATCGGTCGAAAGAGCGTTAGTGTAATTTCCTAATTGTTTGATAAAGAAAATGGGAACAGGCACCAAGTTTTGAGCTAATGGGAGGCGAGGAATGGAGGACAAGGGGGTGGGGGAGGGAGGGGGAGGAGAAGGGTGGGTAGAGGGATGGGTGGGAGGGAGGAGGGATGGGTTGGCGAGAGGGGAGGGATGGGAGGAGAAAGAGGGGGATGGGCGGAGTAGGAGAGAAGGGTAGCATGGGTGGAGGGCAAGGGTAGGGAGGGAGCGAATCGGGGATGGAGGGAGGGAATCGGGGTGGGGGGGGTTAGGGGAGACAGATGGGGAGATTTACGGTGGGAGGGAGGGCATAGGAGGGACGGGGTGGGGGGGGGGGAGGGAGAAGGGAGAAGGTGACTGGGTCCCCGTTTTAATGCGATTGGCTAGAGCATTATCGGCGCTTTGGAAAAAAAAAGTTAATCGTTATTAATCAAGAGTATATTTGATTACAAGTGTGAAGTCCAGAGGGAGATCTGCGTCTGATTGCTTGCTTTTGTGGAACACATTGTTGGCGGTTTGTCGTAAAGAAGATTGAATTTAGTCTTTTTAAGAGCGGTACTAAACTCTATTTTTACCTTTCACATTGACACATCGCCGGCTGTCAGTAGTTTATAGATGAAAATAAATGAACCAAAAGCGATCTAGAACTTCATAGAGCAACTCCTGTAATTGTTTGGTAAATCGAAGCGACCGTAACGACAATAGGATCTTTACATAACGAAGTTTTATAACGTAGGAAAAAAGAAAAGAGGAAAATAGATTTTCTCTCTGTCTCTGTCTCTCTGTCTCTCTGTCTCTCTGTCTCTCTGTCTCTCTCTCTCTCTCTCTCTCTCTCTCTCTCTCTCTCTCTCTCTCTCTCTCTCTCTCTCTCTCTCTCTTTCTCTCTCTCTCTCTCTCTCGCTAGTCGTGTATGCCTTGATTCGGTGCCATTTCGAGACCCTTGAATAGTACCCGGGCCAATCGCTGTGGTTCCAGGGATGTTTATGGTGGCACTGTGCTTCGAGTTTATCATGAGACCGACATCAGGGTGCATTCGATCCTAAATCACGTCACTGACTCACCCTCCACGTCCTCGGGTAACGATTCAAAACCCGTTCCCGGAATGGGTATTTAAGTATGTTATTATTCCCTTGAGATATTAATGCTATCGGTTTAAGAAAAACAACAACAACAACAACAACACGCAATTCGTCCTATCAGCTACGTTGTGCAGCGCCGTTGAATCGGAGACCATGCCGGGGGACGCAAGCAGGGGTCCCAGGTGGCAGCAACGGCGCATAAACCTACGGGTAATATCGCCAGGTTTCATTTACACAGCTGTTTCGGAGCCGAGCCATATCTAGGCTTATGTTTCGAACTGTTATAGGCCATTGATAAGGTAGTTTGTATAGTAATGACCATCTTAAGGGTCCGTGCTATTGCAGCTGTTATATGTGATTTGCTAATGCGATTTTTTATGTATTGATGTTATTGTTGATATTATTATTATTATTGTTTTGGGTAGCTGTTGTTATTATTATTATTGTTATTATCTATTTGTTTATTTACTTTTTTGTTATTATTGCTATTGTTATTATTATTATTATCATTATTATTATTATTATTATTATTGTCATTGTTGATATTGTTATTGTGGGAATTGTAGTGATTACTATTACCGTTATTTTATTTCGATTTATACATATATAATTTAGGATTTTTCGGGCATCAGTTTGTTGCCAACATGGCGGTCAATTTCTTTAATTACGATTATGACTTTGAATTCCGATAAACCATGATCAATTATTAGAAAGAAAACAAAAACAAAATATACTAATTGACAACCATACATGCTCAACACCGCCATTTCTAAGAATATAGAAATATCTCCCTTTAAATAGTTCCTTATAAGGGGCCTCGGGGCAACAGGCTTAGATAAGTGGTAATGGAGCTCTTGAGGGGACGGGGGAGGGAAGGAGGGGCAGAGGGGGTGGAGGGAGATGTGACAAAGGGGGGGGGGGTGAGGAGGGACAGTTGAACACACTCTTTTAGTGATTTATTCGCTCAAAATGTAAATCTCCATATGGCAACAACCTCCTTTTAGGCCTAACGACTTGTCGCATCGTTCTCGTTTCTATTTTTTTCCCTTTTTTCATATAAATTCATGTGGATTTTTTTTTTGGGGGGGCGGGAGGGGGGATAGGTAATGGAAGAGCCGTGGGAGTGAGATGGCTTCCGAGATGACAGCTGATAGCACGCAACAAGCACTTTTGGGAGGTCGTTTCCGGTGTGTGATTTATCTTTCTCTCTCTCTCTATCTCTTTCTTTCTTTCGGTTTTTCTTTCTTTTTGTTTCCTTCTTTCTTTCTCTTTTGTTTTCTTTCTCTCTCCTCTCTCTCTCTCTCTCTCTCTCTCTCTCTCTCTCTCTCTCTCTCTCTCTCTCTCTCTCTCTCTCTCTCTCTCTCTCTCTCTCTTTCTCCCTCTCTCTTTCTCTTTCTCTCTCTCTCTCTCTCTCTCTCTGTTCTCTCTCTCTCTCTCTCTCTCTTTCTCTCTCTCTCTCTCTCTCTCTCTCTCTCTCTCTCTCTCTCTCTCTCTCTCTCTCTCTCTCTCTCTCTCTCCCAATTCTGTCCTTTAACACTTTCTTCCTCTCCTCTCTTTCTCCTGTTTCACTTCGCTATCCATTATTTTATTCCCTTATCTCACTCACTCTCTTACATTTTTTTTCCGTTTTTTTCTGTTTCTCTTTTTTCCTTTCTTTCTCTCCATTACCACCTTTAGCCAACTCTCAGGATTACTGACTCCCCATTTGCACTCAAACCTTAACAAAAGCTCCTATATCAACTTTTCTTTTCTTTTCTTTTCGTCTTTTCTCCAAAGAGCGAGAAAGAGAGAGAGAGAGAGGGGGGGGGGTATTGAGGTGTAGCGAAAGAGGCTCCTTTTAGTGATAAAGAGCTGTAATTGAGCCAATATGCAAATTAATCTCCACACAGTAGGACCCTAGAGGAATGGAAGGGTTGGGGGGGGGTAGGAGGTGGGAGGGGGAGGTGAGGAGGTGGGGGAAGATGAAGAGGGAGGGAGGGATAGGAGGTGAGATGGGGTGGGGCGGGAGGTGCAGTAGGAGGTGGGGGCGACAAGGGGAAGGAGGAGTAGGAGGTGGGGCGGGAGGGGAGGGTAGGAGGGATGAAGAGGGTGAGGTGGGGGGGAAGGATGACGAGGGGAAGGGAGGGGGAGGAGGGGTGGGGAGGCTGAGGGGAAGAAAGGCCGGGGTAGAGGGTGAGGTGGGGAGGGGAAGGTAGGGGGTAGGGCTACTGGGGACGGAAGACTCGGATAGAAGGCGGGAGAAGGAGGGGAGGGGTAAGGAAGAGAAGGAGGGAAGAGGGGGGGAAGGGGGTTAAATCGCCCGGGGCTCTACGAAAGAGACGAAAGCACAGTCTTCGCTAATGTCTTCTTCGGCTCCTTTATCTGTCTTTGGCCTTTGTCTGCCGGCGCGGAGTCTTCTGAAGAGTGACGTAAATGTGCATGAAAAGGACCAGAAGGGGAGGTGTTCCTGACGTCATGCAAGGGGGGAGGGGGAGGTGGGGGGAGGGGGCGTTGGGGGGACGGGGGAGGGGAGAGGAGAGGAGAGGGTTAGTTCGTTAGTTTTTGTTGTTATTGTTGATGTTGTGAGGGTCGTGATTACGTTCATGTTGTTGGTTTTGTTGTGATTGTGGTCGTTTGTTGTTGTCATTGTTATAGTCGTTGTTGTTAATGTTAGGATGATAATGATGATTATAATGATGATGTGATGATGATTTAATCTCGGTATTTTGTCTACTTTGCTCTCGCTCTTTCTATTTATCTATTTATCTCTATCCAGCTCTCTCTCTCTCTCTCTCTCTCTCTCTCTCTCTCTCTCTCTCTCTCCCTCTCTCTCTCTCTCTCTCTCTATCTATCTATCTATCTCTCTCTTCCTCTTCTTTTCTTTCTTTCTTTCTATCTCTATCTATCTATCTATATTTATAATCATCAGTCGCTAACACTCACTAATCACTCAGCTGCTTCCATTCATCCATTTCTCTAAATATCCTACATTACCCAACCCTATTTCGCCTCTCATTATTATTCCACTTTATTTGTCCTTCCCTTTTATCATATTTTTTTCCTATGTACTCGAAGTTATTTTTGTATCTTGCCGATGGTCGTCTTTTGTCTGCTAAGCCGCTTTGATGTTCTTCGTCGAGATCAAAGACTCATTTCTTGTTTTCCGCCGCTGTAAAAAAAAAAAAAGGAAAAAAAAAGAAGTGTATGTGTATTTGTGATTGTGTGTGTGGGGTGGGTGGGGGTGTTGGGGGTGGGTGGGGGTGGGTGGGGATGTATGTGGGGGGGGGTGCAGGGGGTGTATGTGTGGTGGGGGTGAGGGGGGTGTATGTGTGTGTTGGGTGGGGTGGGGTGTATGTGTGTGTGTTTGGAGGGGGTGTACGTGTGTGTGGAGGGGGTGTTTGTTTGTTTGGCTATTCCTATTGATATTGTTTTTCATAGGATAAGGATGTTAATGATGATAACTTTATTAGTAATGATTAAGAAATAATGGTAATGAAAAATAAAAGATTGGGATTTTAAATATATCGCCATTGTGATGATCGGTTTAATCCAAAATTTTCTTTATGAACATTTTCTTCTTTGATTTTAACTTGTTGACTGAAAACGTTGATGCAGACGGAGAAGAGGAAGGAGGAGAAGAAAAAATGGAAGGGAAGAATGAAAATAAGAAAAGTAAAAAAAAGAGAGAGAAAGAAAAAGTAAAAGAAAAAAAAACAAAGGATAAAAAAGAAAAAAAAAACGATACCAGAAAAAAAACGATGAAAAGAATAAACATCCCAAAAAAAGTAGAAACGAACGGAAAAAAAGATAAAAATAGGAAGAGAGGACCTAAAAAAAAAAAAAAAAAAAAAAAAATCCTCGCCGTTTCACCTGCTCTTTCAAGGCGTCGATCCAGCCTCGCCGACGCACACAATCCGCCCGTGTTTACGTCAGGCGGGCGGGAAAAGTGTCAACCGACCTTCATTTACATAGAGATGACTTGTTTTGACTTCTTGAGTGATTTTCGATTGCAGCTGACGTTACCTCTGTGATTCTACTCTCTCTCTCTCTCTCTCTCTCTTTCGTTCTCGTTCTCGTTCTGTCTGTCTGTCTGTCTTTCTATTTCTCTGTCTGTCTCTGTCTCTCTCTTTCGTTCTCGTTCTCTCTCTCTCTTTCGTTCTCGTTCTCGTTCTCGTTCTCTCTCTCTCTGTCTCTCTCTCTCTCTCTCTCTCTCTCTCTCTCTCTCTTTCTCTCTCTTTCTCTCTCTCTCTCTCTCTCTCTCTCTCTCTCTCTCTCTCTCTCTCTCTCTCTCTCTCTCTCCCCTTCTCTCCCCTTCTCTCCCCCTCTCTCTCCCTCTCTCTCCCTCCCGAACCCGCGTCGATTGAATCATCAATATTGTGCTTTGGGAGGATCTGGCTGGTAAGGAGAGGAAGGAGAGAGAGAGAGAGAATGAGTAAGAGGAAAGAGGAAGAGAAACAAGAGCAAATGGAAGAAAAGGAAGAAGACTGAAATAGAATAAAAAAAAGGAGGAGGAGGGTAAACAAGAGATCTCTAGAAAGTAAGGACTAGTTTTTTTTCACCTTTTTCCTCTAACAAAGTGAGGAAAAGGTGCCGGGTCGCAGAGATCAGGAGGAGCTGATACTCGAGGGCGAGGTTGGAGGCGAGGAAGAAGGTGCGGTGATTGAGTACTAACTCGAGTCTAGGCGAGAAGGGGAGGCGGGGGCGATGGAGTGAGAAAAAAGGGGGACACATCGTGATGAGAAGGGGAGAGAGATGAGGGAGGAGGGAGGGAGGTAAGGGGAGGAGGGAGGGAGGGGAGATGGGGAGGGAGGGAGGCAGAGGGGAGGTAAGGGAGGGAGGGGGGATGGATGGATGGAGGGGTTATGAGGGGAAAGGAGGGAGGGAGGGGACAGGAGGGAGGGAGGGGACAGGAGGGAGTGAAATGAGGGGAGATGGGAAGGGAGATGAGATAGGGAGGGAGGGACGGAGGGCGAAAGAGAGATTGTATGGAGACAAGCTAGGTGGGAGTCAAGAGTAGATTACAAACAGGAGGGAAAGTGAGAAGGGGAGAAAATAAACGCATGTATAATGAAAAAAAAAAAGGAAAATGAGAAAAAAAGAGAAAGACGATAGTGAATAAGCAAGCAACAAAAAAAGGAAAAAAAGCGAGAACAAAAGAGACAAGACGATAGTTGACCAGTGAACAGCAAACAGTTGAACAGCTAATCGACCCCCCCCCCCCCCACATTTTTTTCTCGGGGTCTCTCTCTCATCCTCGACCTCCAAGACGGCGACGAGATGCGATGGCGGAGATGATTGCGTCTCAATAGAGGACTTCGGATCCCTGTTGCCGATAAGACCTTCACCTCTCGCCGATAACGGGGATTCCCCTGATATCCACTGGGGGCGGGGACGGCGTGGCGATGGGAGGTTAGGGTAATGGTAATGGGGTTTTAATGGTGGTCCTGGCCTTTGGTAGGGAGGTGGTTTGCTTGTTTGAGTTGTTTGGGGTGGATGGGTAGATGGGTAGGTGGATAGGTGGATAGGTGGATAGATAAATAGATACATAGATAAATAGAGCGATAGATAAATAGAGCGATAGATAAATAGAGCGATAGATAAATAGAGCGATAGATAAATAGAGTGATAGGTAAATAGAGTGATAGGTAAATAGAGCGATAGATAAATAGAGCGATAGATAAATAGAGCGATAGATAGATAGAGCGATAGATTTATAGATTAATGGGAGTTAGGAGACATAGCGTGTTTAGTGGATTGATCGATATACAGATATGTAGGTAGATTGATAGATATTTTGCCAAAAGAAAGTTATATGTAGATAAAAGTAGCCAGTCAGACTAAACCCATCGAAAAGATATGTAGACAAACATACTGATAAAAGACTTCTACACCCCCGCCCCCCCCCAAAAAAAAGAAAAAAATGAAAGAAAGAAAGAAGAAAAAGGTAGAAAATGAGGAAAAAATTGACCTGCAGACAAAGCCCTTGTAGATGTGCTAACTTCCGGTGCATCTCGGGGAGTTTAAGCTATAGCCTTGTTAGTACTTTTGGTGGAAGTTAGTAATAAAGGGACTTTTTTCCCTTCCTTTCTTCCTTTTTTTGAGGGGGAGGGGGGGAGGGAGGGAGGCTGGGATCTTTTGCTGACTTTTTTTTTGGGGGTGAAGGGGGGACTTCTTTCTGACTTTTTTTTCTTTTTCTTTTTTTTCTCTTTCTTAACTGATTTTGTTTTCGGTTAATGGAAGCTTCTGTCTCTCTGGCCGGGTTTGGAGGTTGGGTTTTGCAGTGTAGGATGGAGTGTGTTGTTTTCGTATATATCGTGTTTTTTGTTGTTGTTGTTGTTGTTGTAGGAGTGCTTTTGGGAATTTTATAAAATGGCTGCCTCCGTCTTGGTCCTTCGTCTTCACACTCTGCCAAAAATTTCTCTTCCTCTCTCTATTTTCTTTTCCAACTCAAAAAGTTTCAAGTTCCTCCGTCGTCTCCAACTCCCGTCTCCATTTTCTCTTTCACCTCCCCCCCCCCCCCCAAAAAAAAAAAAAAAAAAAAAAAAAAAAAGATCTACCTGCACTCTGTCTTCAACAAAAGCCTTCACCTTCAGTAAATCTTCCACTCGAAGATTTTCTGTCCGTCTCCATCTCCTCCTCCACCTTGGGAGCCTTCACGTCCACTTTCGCTTTTTCTTCGGCTCTCCTCTCTCCACTCTTAGCTATCTTCACCTCCTCCTCTGTCTTCCATTGCTTACTCCTCGTCCACTTCCTGCTCCTCTTTCACTTCCGACCCCTCTTCCGCTTCCACTAACTCTGCCTTTACCTCTATATCCTTCTCTGTTTCCAATTTCACTTTCTCTTCATCGGCTTCCTCTCCATTTTCCCGTTTACCGCCGTATCCTCTCTTCCTTGTTCTGGTTTTTCTGCTTCTACTACCATCACCACTTCCACTTACCCCTCAGTCTCAGCCTCCAGTCTCCTCTCCACCTCCGCCTCCACTTTCCCCTTCACTTCGTCCTCCACTTTCCTCCCTCTCTGTCCCCCTCTACCTCCACCACCTCCCCCCTCCCCCCTCCGCCTCCATTTCGTCCTCCACCATCTTCCCCTCCCCTGCTACCTCCACTTTCCCCTCCACCGCCTCCACTTGGAGCCCATCCCCCTCCACTTCGTCCTCCACCACCTCCCCCTCCCCCTCCCCCTCCGCCTCCACTTTCCCCTCCCCCGCCCCCCCGAGCGCCACCAGCCGCCGCCACCAGCAGCCAAATTACCTCCCGTCGGCTCCGCGCTTCCCGATCACAAGGCACAGATATGCTTCTCCAATTGTCATAAAATTTTCTTCATTTTGGCTTCATTTGAATATGAATGGGGCCTCAAATATTACATAAAGAAGAGGAGAGCGAGGAAGTGTCTTGGAATATTTTTAGGAGACTTTTTTTTTTGGGGGGGGGGGTGAGTAGGGGGGATGGGGGTTGGGGGGGAGGATGGGAAAAAGGGAGAGAGGAAAGGGTGGTGGGTGAGTGGGATGGAACGAGAAAGGGCGAAAAGGAAGGATGGAGGGAGAGAAGGGGGGGGAGGGATGGAGGGAGAAAGGGAGAGAAGGAGGGAGGAAGGAAAGGAGGAGAGAGGGAGGGAAGGGATAAACGAAGGATGGGAGTCCTGTGTTTCGCGTTTTATTCTTGTCCCTGGTTTTGTAAGGATTTATTTCTGGATTGCTATTGGATGTTCTTTTTTTTGTGTGATGTGTTTCTGGGAACGTTTGTATACTTGTCTCTCTCTCTCTCTCTCTCTCTCTCTCTCACTCACTCACTCACTCACTCACTCACTCACTCACTCACTCACCACCACTCCTCACTCACTCCTCCCTCCCTCCCTCCCTCCCTCCCTCCCTCCCTCTCTCTCTCTCTCTCTCTCTCTCTCTCTCTCTCTCTCTCTCTCTCTCTCTCTCTCTCTCTCTCTCTCTCCTCTCCCTCTCCCTCTCTCCCTCCCACCCTCCTCTTCCCCTCACTCTCTCCCTCCCCCCCCTCTCTCTCTCTCTCTCTCTCTCTCTCTCTCTCTCTCTCTCTCTCTCTCTCTCTCTCTCTCTCTCTCTCTCTCTCTCTCTCTCACTCACTCACTACTCATCACTTCCCTCTCTCTCTCTCTCTCCCCCACCCTTCCTCTTCCCCGCCTCATAACCTCAATAACAACAGATAAAGCCACATACGGAATTTGGTAAGAGGAAAGCTACTCCGAAAATTAGGTTGCGTGCGCTCCGATCAGCTGACCAAAACAACTGTGTATTGGTTGCTAAGTGGAGTACAGAGTAGAGGGTGGATGCGGAAGTGGAATTTGGGTGGAGAGGAAGATGTGGGAAGGGAGGAAGAGGGAGAGGCGGGAAGGGAGGAGGTGGAGGAAGGAAAGAAAGGGTGGGGGGGAGAGATGTTGAGAAGGAAGGGAGGAGTATGAGAGGGAAGGGTGAATGAGAAGTGGAGGAGGAGGAGGAGGAGGGGAAAAGTGGTGTAGAAAGGAGAAGTGAGAAAAAGCAGAAAGTAAGAAACAAATACAAATAAAGAAAAGGATGAAGCAGAAGGATTGAGGAAGCATGAGAAGGGAAGGAAGCATTGGGAAGGAGGAGATGAAATGAGTCGAACGTTTGTTGTGCAGGATGGAGGAAGGGGAGGGAGGTGGAGAGTGGAGGAGAGGGGAGGAGATGGAAGAGGAGGGGGGTGGGGGGGTCACGCCCGCGGCTTATAGAGCTTGAAATCGGTTACATTGCGGACACAGACGACTCATTAAAGGTCGGGGAAATAAGTCTCAAAATTGACCCTGCTGATGTTTGCGAGAGAGGAGGGAAAGGGGGCGTGTCGACGGGAGGAAGATGGGTGGAATAAAGGAGGTGGGGGAAAGGAGGAGAGAAGAGGAGAGGGAAGATTGGAAGATGGAGAAGGAGGAGAAACGAGAAAGAGAAGTGAGGGAAGGAGAGAGGAGATTAAAAGGAGGAGAAAGAATGGTAAAGGAAGGAAATTAGAATGAGGCGTAGGAAAGAAGAGGAAAGAGAGGTGAGATGAGGCGATGGAGAGAAAAAAAAAGAAGAGAAGAAAAATGAGAAGGGAATATCCTTAAAGGAATGTTTAAGAAAGAAGGAAGCGGAAAGGGAAATGAGAAACCGATCGACGAATGAAAGAGAGAAGTAAAATCAGGAGAGAAAATGTTAGGTTAAGGTTAGGGCAAATTGAGCCGTTCGAGTGACGACTGGAGAGAGAAACGGAAAGAAAAAGGTAAAAATAAAAAAGCTAAAAAGGGGAATAGTGGGGGAAATTAGAGGGGAAAAGGAAGCTATTTACTGATGTTTTTTTCCCGCGTTTTGGATTTTCTGTTTAAAGTACAAGATCATAAACAAAAACGCTGATGAAAGTCATCGAAAGTCGAAACATTTTTGCATTTTTGTTTTGCATTTTTATCTTTGTATTTCCCTTCGTACCTCTTTCTTCACGGTCGACGAGCTCTCTACGAAGCATCGGTCTTTCGTTTTATTTTAATCCTTCGTCTTCGTCTGTGACTTTATTCTACGATTTCGTTCGATGTCTGTAGCCTATGGTTTTATCCTGTGCTCTTATCCTGGTTTTCGTCCTTTGTTTTCATTTTAGGATTTCGTCCTGCGGGTTTCGTCTTGAGATTTCACCCTTTATCGTAGTTTTCATCGTGTGATTTTATCCTCCGTTTTCCTACGACGATTTTATCCTTTGTTTTCCTACGACGATTTTATCCTTTGTTTTCCTTCGTACTCATCCTACAATGTTTATCCTTCGTTCTCATCCTTCATTTTTATCCTTCGTCTTCATCCTCCATTTTTATCCTTCGTCTTCATCCTCCGTTTTTATCCTACGCTTCCATCCTTCGTCTTCATCCTCCTTTTCCATCTCACCTCTGACCCTCTTCACACCCTCGCCTCCCTCCCCCCCTCCCCCCTCCCCCTCCCCCTCCCCTCCCCTCCCCTCCCCTCCCGCCACGACTCCCCCATCACCTGTCAGGCGCCGCCCTCCACGCCCCGATCAGCGGCACCATTAGCGCGGGCGTCACCATCAACCTCGTCACCACCTCGACAGCATCACGGGGGCGCCTCTACCTCGCTCGCGCCCTTCATTTTCACCTTCCTTCCTTCCCTCTTCCCACGTTCGCTGTTCTTTCTCTTTGGTTTTGTTGATTTTTTTTTTTTTTTTTTTTTTGGGGGGGGTGATTTGTTTGTTTGTTTTTCTGTTTTTTTTGGGGGTCGTTTTTTTTGTTTGTTTCCTTTCCTTGGTTGTCTTCCTTGTCTCCGTTTCTCTTATATTTTCCCTTTTGCTTTTACTTATCATTCCCTCTCCGACTCTTCTTTCTTCTTCTCCTCTTCCTCCTTTCTTCACTCGCTTCCATTTCCTCCTATCTTCCTCCTTTCTCCCTCTCCTCTTCGCCCTTTCTCCTTCTTCTCTCCGTCTTTTCTCCCTTTTCTCTCCACCCTTTCTTCCTCTTCTCTCCGTCCTTTCTTCCTCTTCTCTTCCGCCCTTCTTCCTCTTTTCCCCTCTCTCATTTTTCCCCTTCCCCTTCCTTCTAACGACTCCACCCTCTTGATATTGCCTATAACGCAATTTTAGTGCTGGAAATGTAGTGGAGAACCAGTCTGTGCTGTTGCGTCGCCGCGGGGCAAGTAGGGGGAAGGAGGAGGAGGAAGGAGGAGGGGGCAAGAAGGAGGAGGAGGATGGGGGGCAAGTAGGGGGAAGGAGGAGGGGGTAAGTAGGGGGCAAGTAAGGGGGAAGGAGGAGGAGGAGGGGGCAAGAAGGGTGAAGGAGGAGGAAGAGGAGGAGGAGGAGGAGGAGGAGGGGGCAAGAAGGGGGAAGGGGAGGAGTAGGAGGGCAAGAAGTGGGAAGGAGGAGGAGGAGAACAAGGAGAACAGGGTTGAAGAAGAGGAGGAGGAGGAGGAGTGAAGAGCTAAGGAAGAGGAGGATAAGGAAGGGAAATAAAGAGGAAGAGAAGGAAATTAATAAAGAGTCGAGGAGCAAAGAATGATAAGAAGGGGAGGGACAAGAAAAGAGAGGAGAGGAGGAGAGGATAAGAGAAAGCGAAGAGATGGAGAGGAGAAAGACAAGAAGAGAGGGGAGGAGGAGAGGAAAGAGAAAGCAAAGAGATGGAAAGGGGAAGGACAAGAAGAGAGAGAATAAGAGAAAGCGAAGAGATAGAAAGGGGAAGGACAAGAAGAGAGAGGAGAAGAGGAGAGGATAAGAGAAAGCGAAGAGAAGGAGAGGGAGAAAGACAAGAGGAGAGAGGAGAAGAGGAGAGGATAAGAGAAAGCGAAGAGATGGAGAGGGGGGAAGGAGGGGAGGCAGGGTGGTGTTGTGGCAAGGGAAAGTGCTTCACCATTTTCGTGATTTATTCGCCGTAGTTATGATAATTCTCCCGTGATCTGGTGAGGCGCGGTGACGGAGGTGGGGATCTGCGGGCGGGAGGAGAGAGAAGGATTCGGTATGTTGGTTGTGAAGCGGGGATTTTGGGGAGTAGGTTGGTTGTGAAGCGTGGATTTTGGGGAGTAGGTTGTGAAGCGGGGATTTTGGAGGCGTTGGTTGTGAAGCGTGGATTTTGGAGAGTAGGTTGTGAAGTGGGGATTATGGGGAGTAGGTTGTGAAGTGGGGATTATGGGGAGTAGGTTGGGAAGTGGGGATTATGGGAAGTAGGTTGTGAAGCGGGGATTTTGGGGAGTAGGTTGTGAAGTGAGGATTTTGAAGAGTAGGTTGTGAAGTGGGGTATTATGGGGAGTAGGTTGTGAAGCGGGGATTTTCGGAGGCGTTGGTTGTGAAGCGTGGATTTTGGAGAGTTAGGTTGTGAAGTGGGGATTATGGGGAGTAGGTTGTGAAGTGGGGATTATGGGGAGTAGGTTGTGAAGTGGGGATTATGGGAAGTAGGTTGTGAAGTGGGGATTATGGGGAGTAGGTTGTGAAGTGGGGATTATGGGGAGTAGGTTGTGAAGTGGGGATTATGGGGAGTAGGTTGTCGCAAGCGGGGATTCTTGGAGGCGTTGGTTGTGAAGCGTGGATTTTGGAGAGTAGGTTGTGAAGTGGGGATTATGGGGAGTAGGTTGTGAAGTGGGTGATTATGGGGAGTAGGTTGTGAAGTGGGGATTATGGGAAGTAGGTTGTGAAGTGGGGGATACTATGGGGAGTAGAAGTTGTGGAAGTGGGGATTATGGGGGAGTAGGTTGTGAAGTGGGGATTATGGGAGCATGTGAAGCAAAGATTATGGGGAAAGTAGGTTGTGAAGTGGGGATTGATGGGGAGTAGGTTGTGAAGCGGGGATTTTGGGGAGTAGGTTGTGAAGTGGGGATTATGGGAAGTAGGTTGTGAAGTGGGGATTATGGGGAGTAGGTTGTTAAGTGGGGATTTTGGAGGCGTAGGTTGTTGAAGCGGGGATTTTGGAGAGAAGGTTGTTGAAGTGGGGATTTTGAGGCGTAGGTTGTAATGCGTGGGTTGTGAAGCGTGGATTTTGAAGCATAAATTGTGAAGCGTGGATTTCGAGGCGTAGGTTGTGAAGTGAGGATTTTGGAGAGTAGGTTGTGAAGCGTAGGTTGTTGAAGAGTGGATTTTAAGGCGTAGATTGTGAAGCGTGGACTGCGGCCTGTGGAGTGTCGAAGATGGTGATGTCGCGGATACACATTTATTTTTTAATTCTTATGTATTTGTTTTTATTTTTACTTTTATTTCTGGTTTGGTTTGTCAAAAGATCTATGTGACTTTGGGATGGTTTGGTCGATGGTGCGAGGCCATGTCCTAGATAAGCAGTATTATGAAGAGGCCTTCGGTATATTTGTGTTTTCTTGGTCTTACAAACACACACACGTACACGTACACGCACACGCACACGCACACACACGCACACTTACACTTACACTTACACACACACTTACACACACACACACACACACACACACTTACACACACACACACACACACACACTTACTACACACACACACACACACACACACACACACACACACACACACACACACACACACACACACACACACACACACACACACACACACACACACAGATAAATTCGCGCATCCACACGCGTACACACGCCTACATCCCTCCACCCAAACACTCGGACACAAACAGACCCGGTTCTACAGTACACAAAAAAAACGCTCCATTTTCGGCATACAGAATATCTTCAGTATTTAGGACCTTTTTTCCACTTTATTTCCCGCGGGACTTCGATGTTCTAGAAATTTTCCCGGGCATTTTGGCCGGCATTTATTTCCCCCGAATGATTTGCCTTGGACAACAGTTCACGCCGGGCCTTTTCTCTTAACATTTTACATTTGCAGTATTCCACATTCCATTGTTGTTGAAAGCGTTTGGTGCGCGGGAAAAGCCAATAGTATTTTGCCAATATACCGAAGTGGAAGTAGGTTGTATTTTTACAGCGCCGCGTTATTACCTTTTTATACGTTTTATGTAATTTTATGTGCGTGTGCGCGCGTGTGTTTTGCGTTTTGGTGGTAAGTGTGTGTGCGTGGATGTGTGCGGGTTTTTTGTGTGAAGTGTGTGTCGGGTATGCATCCGCACACTTCACACACGATCAAAGGATTAAATGCCTGTAAAGAAATACCGTTAAGGTTAACGTTATCACACACACACACACACACACACACACACACACACACACACACACACACACACACACACACACACACACACACACACACACACACAGACACACATTCACACATTCCTCAGTGTATTTAAAATGGATGAGCGTGTATGCGAGCGAGTGCGTGGGAATTGACCGGGCGAACCGTTGGGAGATGTGAAGGAAGAGAGAGAGAGAGCTTCGTATGGTGGCGGGAAAACGGTAAAGTTATTTTCGGTGCATAGACCTCCCCCCCCCCCTCTAAAGAAGAAAAATCAGAGAGAGAAAAGAGAGCAGAGATAAAAAAAAATGTTTTGCCCTCACAATCGCCCGGCAATATATTTTCCCTGCGCAGAATTTCAATTTGAAAAGCTCTAGCTTGGGGGCGCTTTATTTCAAATTCAGCGGAGGGATACACGCGTTGGTGGTTCACATCTGTCAACGGAGGTGTAAATCAGATCCGGGTTTCTTAGAATCTGTATTTTATTAGCATTAATGAGGAAGATACTTTATTAATATCATTAATGAGGATGGTACGTTATTTTTATTATTTCATTATAAGTTATTATTCATTATTATTTTCATTATAGATCAGATCCGGGGGTCTTGGGAACTGCACTTTATTATTACCATTAATGAGGATAATAATTTTATTTCATTATTATTGCATTATTAACTACCATTCATTAGTATTTTTATTATCAAAGGAGGTGTAAATGGGCTCTGGGTACCTTGAGGATGGGCGCTGGATTTGTATCTAATTTCATGATAATAATGTTTTTGTTGCTTTGTTATGATAGTAATGGTAATGATAGTGATGATTGTTATTATTTTGTTCTTATAGTTTTTGTTATTTTTATAACAATTATTATCACTCATTATTATCATTATCGTTATTATTACCATTATCATCTTTAATATATCGTGTTAATTTATGATTACGTGCATGAAAAACGAAAATGGCCGACCCTCGAGTGTTGGCAGCGCTGCGTTCATTTCCATTCACATCCACCAGCTGAGTAGGATTTCTGAATCAGATCCTTCAGTGGATGTCCTTGCGCTCATCAGGACACCCAATTTGTGCAATACCTTAAATGCTTTATATCCCTTGACGGTGTGTGTCTGTGTGTGTGTGTGCGAGGGAGAGGGAGAGGGAGAGGAAGAGAGAGAGGGAGAGAGAGGGAGGGAGAGAGAGAGGAAGAGAGGAAGAGGGAGAGAGGAAGAGGAAGAGGGAGAGGGAGAGAGGGAGAGAGAGAGGAAGAGGGAGGGAGGGAGGAAGAGAGAGAGGAAGAGGTAGAGAGAGAGGGAGGAAGAGGGAGAGACAGAGAGAGAGAGACAGAGAGAGAGAAGAGAAAGTACTAGAGAACGGGACCGAGCGAGAACGAGAGCGCAGGCCTGGAGAGCGAGAGGGAGAGAAGGAGAGCGTGTGAGCGTCCTTCTCTCTTCCAAAGCTATATTTTAAGGTCCTTTGTAACTTTCCTCTTCTGTTTCTTCCCTCTTTTTTTCCTTCATCTTTCTCTTTCTTCCTCTTATTCCTCTTTCTCTTCATCGCCATCTCCTACTTTTTCCCCCCAAGTTGTTGCACAGAATAAACAGGTCTCGGGAGGGTGGTCGTTCCTTCAACTTTCGTTCGTTTTCTTTGCCTCTCGACTTCGGATTCGCCTTGGTGCTCTCGACGGATGATTTACGTGTTTCAACCTTCTAATTTCGGCTTCCTTTTGTGTTTGTTTCTTTATTTTCGAATTTGATTGTATTTTCTTCGTGGTATGTTTTCTTTTTGGAAGTGAATCGGTTTGTAGACTCTACCCCTTTGCTTCCAAACACACTTTCTCGGTTTCTTTCGAGTTCTTCTACTGTTTTCTTTGATTAACGTTAATAGGGGAGACTGTGATAAAATGTCATATCAGTCTGGGTCTTCATTGTCACCCCTGCCTATACTCATAATGTGAAAGGGCCATCAGTGATTTTATGCCCTTGCCATTCACAGGCTTAAAGGCCATTTTTCTAAGGCATTCAACGGGGGAACAGACCTAACGGGCGAGTCATAGCAGCGGCGATATTCTGTAATATAGTCACATATGTCGGCGATCGAGAAATAACTTGGGATATTTTTTATTTTTCATTTTTATGTCGAAAGACGGCGGGTTTTGTCCTTAGAATAAAAAAGGATGGGTTGGGAGATTCTTTCAGGTCGTTTGAGAGAATAATCGCCTGGGTTGTCGTCCTCCTTTCCTTCTCCCCCCATTCTCTCTTTCTGTCTTCTTTTCTCTCCCTCTCTATCTATCTATCTGTCTGTCTGTCTTTCCCTATCTCAGTCTGTCTATATCTGTCTATCTATTTCTATTTATTCTATCTATCCTTTCCTCTCCCTCTTGCTCTCTCTGTTTATGACGCTATCTCCTCCTCCTACACTCCGCTCTTCGTTCCCTCATCTTTCCATCTCCTCCGATCTCTCTCATGTCTTTCTTTCCTCCTATCTCCTCTTCCTTTCCTTCCCTCATCCTACCCATCATCCCTCCCACCCTCCCTCCCTCCCTCAGTCTTCCCCATCATCCCTTTATCTCTTTCTTCCCCTTCCTCACCCCCACCACCCTCCCCACCCCTCCCCCTCCTCCCCTCCTCACCCCTCCTCATTCCCTTCCTCTCGCTCCCTCCTCACCCCTTCCCCCTCCTCCCCCCCTCCCCCCCCCCTCCTCCCCTCCTCGCCTCCTCCTCCCCTCCTCGCCCCCATCACTCGTCCACTGTATGATTTCCTACCTTCAAACACAATCGCGGAACATGTCAATGATTCGAAAACACGACCATGAATCACAGGCGACGCACGCACGACATGATTTAAATCACCTAGAAGGAGGACAAGGAGGGGGGGGGAGGAGGGAGGGAGCCGGAGTGTGGGGGAGGCCGTGGAGCCTGAGTGTTGGGGGGGGGGAGGTATGGGAGCCGGAGTGGGGGGGGGAGGGAAAGGCAGAAGTAGGACATCTATCTCTTC
>NC_091550.1:48197158-48202158 GCF_042767895.1 Penaeus vannamei
CTTTTTTTCTCTTTCTTTCCCTTTAATCCTTTTTTTTTCCCTTCTCCTTTTCCCACCGACTCTTTTCTCTCTTTCCTCCCTTCCCTTTTTCCTAACTCTCCATTTTTTTCTCCCATGCCCTCCCACCCTTTTCTCTCTGTCTCTCTCTCTCTCTCCTCTCTCTCTCTCCTCCTCCCTCCCTCCCTCCCTCTCCCTCCTCCCTCCTCCTCTCACATCCCTCCTCTGATCCTCCTTCCATCCCTCCATCTCATCCTCCCTTTCCTCTCCCTCCCCCCCCCGGATCGGTAGTGTTCACAGGCGTGTCCTTGGCTACCTGTTGTAGGACATCGGGGGTCTATTGTCTGTGGCTTCCTACAGGTGAGATTATCTTTTATGGGCTGATATTCTCTCCCTCTCTCTCTCTCTCTCTCTCTTTCTCACTCTTTTCTCTCGTTCGAACTCTTTTCTCTCGTTCGCTCGCTCTCTCTCTCATGCGCTTGCTCTTTCTCTCGTTCGCTCTCGCTCTCTCTCTTTCTCTTTCTCTTTCTCTCTTTCTCTCTTTCTCTCTTTCTCTCCCTCTATCTATCTCCCCCCCTCTCTCCCGTTCGCTCGCTCTTTCTCTCGTTCGCTCGCTCTTTCTCTCGTTCGCTCGCTCTTTCTCTCGTTCGCTCGCTCTTTCTCCCGTTCGCTTGCTCTTTCTCCCGTTCGCTTGCTCTTTCTTTCGTTCATTCGCTCGTTCTCTCTCCCTCCCTACCTCTCCCTCCTTCCCTCCCTCTCCCTCTCCCTCCATTTCTCTTTCGAGCTTAATATTGTTTATCGGTTAGTTTTGCTGCATCCCGAATTTATGGTAATATCGGGAAATATGTTATAGCTAATTACTCTAATACCACAGTCCCGAGTTGCTATTAATGGTAATATGATAATTATTTCATCCAAATATTATAGTCGACCAGAATTTCCATTGTATGAAATTTTAACATATTATTAGCTGTATGATAATTAAATTGTCCAAATATTATAATTGCAAATCATTTCCATAGTTCGTTCTTACTGTTGCTGAGGCCCCGGGGCGCTCGTTGCAGCGGAAAAAAAGATGAAAATAAAAATAAAAATAATGATTGCATAATTCTGATTTAATGGCCTTAAATAGATTTTAGAATTTTCCTCGAATTTGAAATAGAGAGGCAAGGCCCTGCAGGTTTTAGGGACTTTTGTTGTTGTTGTTGTTGTTGGTTTTCCACCCGATTAATTATTTGTTTGAAATGTTTTTGAAGACGGATTATTTGTTTGATAGACACGCTGTTGGGGATTTTTCACAGGGGGAGGTGGAGGTGGATGGGGGAGGTGGAGGTGGATGGGGAGGTGGAGGCAGGATGGGGGGGGAAGGGGAGGTGGAGGTGGATGGGGGAGGTGGAGGGATGGGGGAGGTGGAGGCGGAAGCGGAGGGGGAAGGGGGAGGTGGAGGTGGATGGGGGAGGGGGGGTGGATGGGAAGGGGGAGGAGGGTGTGAGGTGGATGGGGGAAGGGGAGGGGAGGTGGATGTTGGGGAGGTGGATGGGACGGGGAGGTGGATGGGAAGGGGGAGGTGGAGGGTTGATGAAGAGGTGATTGAGGGAAAAGGAAGCTATTGATCCTTAATTAAAAAATAGAATAAAAAAATAGGTCAAAACCATGATATTAGACAAAATCACAATGAACGAAATATTAAAAAGGCAAACCATTACTGAAAAAAGAAAGAAAACGAAAAATAAACTATTTATGGGTAACGGAAAGGAGGGAGGGGAGAGGGAAGCATAGAAGGGGAAAAGGGCATGACAGGCAGGGGAGAGGGAGAGGGGGAAGTATAGAGGGGGAGAGGGTGAAGGTCAAAAGGGGGAGGGGGATAGGGGGAAGGACAGAAGGGGAAGAGAGAGGGAAAGGATAGAGGAGAGGGGAGCAGATGGCAAAAGGGGGGGAGGGGGAGGGAGAGATATCAACCTTCCACCAAACTCTGTGGAGGTCAGGCACTGGGGATCCTCGGCTCGATCACTAAATGCCCCAAGACGAAGCGCGCGCAACATTAAAATCCCATTCAAAGGCAGATTTATTGCAGGGTTCAGGTGTTAGATTCTCAAAGGGGAGAGAGGTGTGGGGGTGGGTGGTGGGGTAGGGGGGTGGGAGGGTGGGTGGGAGGGTAGAGAGTGGGTGAGGGATGGGTAGGGGGAGGTGAGTGGGTAAGTGAGTGGGTAGGGAGGGGAGGGTGGGTGAGGGGTAGGGGAGGTGTAGTGGGTGGGTAGTGGGTGGGTAGGGAGGAGTGGGTGGGTGGGGGGGGGAGGGTGGGGTAGTGGGGTAAGGCTAGTGGGGAAAGGTGGGGGGTGGGGGGCGGGTGTTTTGCTCTCGCGTGGGTATGGAGGGTTTTAAACTCATGTCTTTTTTATTTATATTCGTTTATTTACGTAATTATTTTGTTGTTTGTTTGTTTCTTTAGTTGTTGTTCACGAAAGTATTGTTGTTACTGGTTTGGTGTCATTAATAGTATTGCTATGAATCTTCTTAATTTTTTAATCGGACGACATATATGATGTATTTTTGTTTTTGTTATTTTTATTGTTGTTGTTGTTTTAGTTATGGATTTTGTTGTTCCTATTCATCCTATTATTTTTTGGCTTATTATTGCTGTCCTTGTGTTTTTTTTTTTTTTAATTACACTCAGATGATGATAGTATCTCATTGGAAATATCGCATTTGTAGAACTTTATCTTTTTTTCCTGCTCCCTCCCCTCTCTCTCTCCTATCATTCCTCTCACCCCCTACCCACGATTCGCACCCTGTCTCTGTCTCTCTGTCTCTCTGTCTCTCTCTCTCTCTCTCTCTCTCTCTCTCTCTCTCTCTCTCTCTCTCTCTCTCTCTCTCTCTCTCTCTCTCTCTCTCTCTCTCTCTCTCGCTCTCGCTCGCCTGCTCTCTGCGCTCTTCGCTCGTCAATTTCCTCAATCTTCTCAATCTCTCAATCTCTCTCTCTCTCTCTCTCTCTCTTTTGATGATTTTCTTCTCCTTTTGGTCCGAGATTTTCACTCGTGCCGCGCTATCTACACAGGCTCTCTCGATAAGTCATTTCCGTCATCACTTGCCTTCTTTAGCAAGCCCGGGCGACACGGTGACCTCTGTGCCGATCCTCCATAAAGCCGAGAATCGACCGCTTTTCTCCTTTTTTCGCGTTATTTTATGCTCTCTCCTCCCTTTCGAAATCCGAGAATAATTCCCGACCTTATGACACCCGGGCGCAAGGCTTAGATTTCCCCCCCTTTTTTTTTTTGTCTCGAGGCCCTGGGGAAGAGCGGGGGAAGAGGCGAGGACAACCCCCCCTTCCCCTCCCCTTCTCCTCCCCCCCCCCACCCCCGCCCCCGCCGACGTAACCCCCTTAATTCATTCATAAAAGCGGAAGTGAGATATAGGAGTTAGCCTTTAACAATGAGCTCCACCACGATGATTTACGTCGTTCCTGTAGGCTAATCGAGCGCTATATTGGTGCCATATATCAGGGTTGTCGCCCGGTCTGCCTGCTTGTTTTCCTTTTTTTAAATTTTTCTCTTGGGCTCTTTTCTTTCTCTTTTGTTCATTATTCTTTGCTTCCTTTCTCTTTTTTATTCGTTATTCTTGGTCTCTTCTCTTTTTTATTCATTATTCTTTGCTTCTTTTCTCTTTTTTATTCATTATTCTTTGCTTCTTTTTCCCTTCGAGTGTGTTTGGTTTTGTGTTTCTTGGTATTTGTGTCGATGGTACTGCACGCAATGCAATGATGCCGTGTCGATCCCCTTCTTAGATTCGATACAATCACGTGACTCCTTGTTGCAGCCCCTCATCGTGTCTCAAAACCCCACCCACTCAACCCCAAATTCCCTTAGCCCCAACCTCCCTTAGCCCCAACCTCTCATAGCCCCAACCTCTCATAGCCCCAACGTCCCTTAGCCCCACCCTCCCCTAACCCCAACCTCCCTTAGGGCCCCACCCTCCCCTAACCCCAACCTCCCTTAGCCCCACCCTCCCCAACCCCTAACCCTCTCCCCTAGCCCCACCCTCCCCCAACCCCAACCCCTTAGCCCACCCCCTAACCCCAACCTCTCGTTAGCCCCACCCTCCCTAACCCCAACCTCCCTTACAACACCCTCCCTTAGCCCCACCCCTCCCTAACCCCAACCTCCCTTAGCAAACACCCTCCCTTAGCCCCAACCTCCCCTAACCCCAATCTCCTTAGCCCCACCCTCCCCAGAACTCCCCAACTCCCTTAGCCCCACCCTCCCCTAACCCCCCAACCTCCCTAGCCCCACCTTCAACCCCAACCTCCCTCAGCTCCACCTCCCCCAACCCCAACCTCCCTTTAGCCCCACCTCCCCTAACCCCAACCCCCAGCCCCACCCTCCCCCTAACCCCAACCTCCCTTAGCCCCACCCTCCCTGTCCCCAACCTCCCTTTAGCCCCACCCTCCCTAACCCCAACCTCCCTTAGCAACACCCTCCCTTAGCCCCACCTCTCCCATAACCCCAACCTCCCTTAGCAACACCCTCCCTTAGCCCCAACCTCCCTAACCCCAATCTCCCTAGCCCCACCCTCCCCGCCAACCCCAACCTCCTCCCCTTAGCTCCCACCCTCCCCAACCCCAACCTCCCTTAGCCCCACCTCCCTCCCAACCTAACCTCTCAGCCCCAACCTCCCTCAGCCCTGTAACCTCCCAACCTCTGTAGGAAGCATATCACAGCAGCTTCTGTAGATACTTCATACTTTCTTGAGGACTCACTCCCACTCCTCTTTACATTGCCTTCACACTCAGAACTCTTAAAACTAATGGAGAGAGAGAGAGAGAGAGAGAGAGAGAGAGAGAGAGAGAGAGAGCGAGCGAGAGAGAGGGAGAAAGAGCGAGAGAGAGAGAGAGAGAGAGAGAGAGAGGGTAGAAAGGAATCGGGTGGGGGCGATAGTGAGGAATGTGGGGAGAGAAGGGGGGTGGGGGAGCAGGACAATTTACACACGACATGAATCACCAAAAAGCA
>NC_091550.1:48209658-48227158 GCF_042767895.1 Penaeus vannamei
CAGGCAGGGGGGACAGTGGAGTAGCCAGGGCAGGGGGAGGGGTAGCGACCTCGGCAGGGGGAGGGTGGAGGAGGCAGAGGTGGCAGGACCAGGGACCCTTCACCTCTATAGCCTTTTAGCGTAATCGTGGAGAGCTGTGATAGAGGAGTGCGTATATTGGGGCGGCCTCGCGAGCCAGCCGGCCTGCCTGCCTCCTCACACTCGCTCGCGCTCATTGGCCGTCTGCCTTCCTCCTCCTTGCTTCGTCTTGTTGTTGTTGTTGTTGTTGGAGTGGAGTTGAAGGTGTTGGAGTTCTACTACTTCTTAGTCTTCGTCTTCATTTTCTTCTTCTTCTTTTTCTATTTCGCCTTTTTCTTTTTCTTCTTCTTCTATTTCGCCTTCTTCTTCTTCTTCTTTTGCTTTTCTTCTTTGTCTTCTTCTGTTTCTTTTTCCTGCTCCTCCTCCTGGTTCTTATTTTCCTCCTGACTTCTTACTCCTTTCTCAGTTCTTCCTTTCATCTGTCCTCTCTCTTTCCTCCTACTACTTCTCTTATCTTTCTCCTCCTTTTCTCTTTCTCCTTCCTCCCTCTTTCTTCCCATTCCTTCTCTTCCCTTTTCTTCTGTTTTTTCTTCCCCTCCTTCTTTCCTCTCCTCCTCTTCTCTGTCTCCTCATCTTCCTCATCCCACTCTCTCTCCCTCTCTTCTCCCCTCTTCACACTCTCTCCCTCTCTTCCTCCCTTTCCTCCCTCTCCTCCCTCCCTCCCTATCTGTCTCTCCCGCCCGCTCATGTGTGTGTGGAGTCGCGAAGCCTTTGTGGGGGAGAAGTGGGTGATGTGGGGGAGAGGGGGGAGGAGGAGGGGAGGGAGAGGGCGGAGGAGGAGGAGGGGGGACCTTAGGTGTCCTTTGTCGTGGTTTTGAGGGTGATGAGAGGGGGGGAGGGAAGGGGGAAGAGGTAAAGGATGGGAGGGAGGAGGATGAGAGCGAGGGAGAGGGAGAGAGAGGGAGAGAGGAGAGCAGTGGAGAGGTGAGAGAGAGGGGAGCTTAGGCGAAGGGAGGAGGAGGGGGATGTGAGACGATGGAAGGGAGGGAGGAGGAGGAGAGGGGGTAGGGGGATGAGAGACGATGGAAGGGAGGGAGGGAGGGAGGAGGGGGAGGATGAGATGATGGAAGGGAGGGAGGGAGGAGGAGGGGGGATGAGACGATGGAAGGAGAGGGAGGGGAGGAGAGAGGAGGGGGGATGAGGCGATGGAAGGAAGGGAGGAGGAGGAGGAGGGGGGGATGAGACGATAGAAGGGAGGGAGGGAGGGGGTAGGAGGAGGAGCAAAGGAGGGTGAGAGATTTGATGGCCGTGTGGTATAGCTGAAGGCCGGTTGTCTGGTATTGGGGGGAAACCCTGGTGTGTTGTAGTGGTGCATGGGTGGGTTAAAGGGAAGGAGGGAGGGGGGGAGGGGGTGGTTGTGGCCGCTTTGAGGTTGGAGGGAGGGGGGGGGGGATGTCCTGTGTGTTGATGGGTTTATAGGTTGAGGGCATGTGAAGGGGGGGAGGAGGAGGGAAGAGGTTTAAGGTGGAAATGAAGAGAAATGAGAAGACGAGGAGGGAAATAAATAAGAGTAGGAGGGAAGGAAGAGGAGGAGGAAGAATAAGAATAAGAAAGAAAGGGCGATAAAAGGAATCGAGAAAAATTAAGAAAAAGTTGAAAGAACGGGCTAAAGAAAGAAAAAAACAAATCACCGAAAAAGCCAAAAGAAAATGGCCAAATTAAGGGAATGATAAAAGAATAAGATAAAGAAAAGAAAGAGAAAAAAAAAGACGAAACAAAAAAATACAACGAGAAAGGAACAGGAAAATTACAGAGCACGAAAGGAAGAAGATATCCCAAAATAGTTCTCGCAAAGCCAATGTTCTTGTTCTTCAAATGTTCACCGAATAATACGTATTAGACTCATCTGATTAGAACGTCTGATAAGCAGGTAGCCGACGACAGCTCACCTTTATGCTGCTGACGTTAAGGACGCACATACGCACACATACACATACGCACACATGCACAAACGCACACATACCCTGGGTCGTAGTTTAGCATTATCTTAATTAGAAAGAAAGAGAAAGAGGGAGGAGACAGAGAGAGAGAGAGAGAAAAAAGGAGTAAACACGCACAAAAGTCCATATTAGTTAGCAAATTAGATTATTAACGTTGCAATTAACTGAATCATTTACCGTAGTGTAATTAAGGCCTCATTAGAGAGCCCTGATTTCCATAATGGGGGGATGTGGGGGGGGGGGGGGTTCGCGATGCCCTAGGCCAGTGTGTGCGAAGCTACCATAGTTCTGGCATGTTGAGCCCCGGGTCTGTTCTCACTGCCCCCGCCACCATTCGCGGTTGTCAGTTTCACCATTCGCGGTTGTCAGTTTCACCATTCGCGGTTGTAACTGCCACCATTCCCGGTTGTCAGTGTCACCATTCCCGGTTGTCAGTTTCACCATTCGCGGTTGTAACTGCCACCATTCCCGGTTGTCAGTGTCACCATTCCCGGTTGTCAGTTTCACCATTCGCGGTTGTCACTGCCACCATTCACGTTGTCCCCGCTACCGCCACCATTCCCTGTTGTCACGGCTCTCTATGCATGCATCTCCTACCACTTCCAACGTTGGCCCTGTCATCGGCAGAGACGCGGGGAGAAATACAATATGAACAGGAGGAGAGGAGGAGGGAGGAAGGAGGAGGAGAGGGGGGAGAGGAGGAGGGAGGAAGGAGGAGGAGAGGTGGGAGAGAGGAGAGGGCGGAGGGGAGAGAAGGAGGAGGAGAGAGGGGGAGAGGAGGGAGGGAGGAAGGAGGAGGAGAGGAGAGGGAGAGAGAGGGAGAGAGGGAAGGGATTAGGAGGAGGGAGAGGAGGGAGAGAGGGGGAGAGGGAGGAGGGAGAGAGGGGGAGAGGGAAGGGAGAACGTGACAGGGAGAGGGAGATGGAAGAGGGAGAGAGGAGGGAAGGAGAGAAAGGAAAGGAAGAGAGGAAAGGAAAGGGAGGAAGTAGGGAGGGAATGAGAGTCAGAAGAAGAGGGAATGAAAATGAGGAGAGAAAGGGGGGAAGAAAGGGAGGCTTAGAGAGGGAAGGAGAGTGGAAGAGAAAAGGAACCAAAGAGAAAGTAAGAAAGCAAGAAGGTTGGAGAAGACGAGAGAGAGAAAAAAGAAGCAAAAGGGAAAGGGAACGAAAGGGAAGAAAGTGGAGTGATAAAGAAAGGTGTGAAAGTGTAAAGATAAATATAGGAGAGGGAAAGCAATATAGAAAGAACAGGAGGGGCAAACGGAAGAGAGACAGAGACAGAGAGAGGAAGAACGAAAGAAAGAAAGAAGGAAAGAAAGTGTGTGAGAGAAGACAGAGAGAGAAGAGAAGAGAGTGTGAGAAGAGAGAGAGAGAGAGTGAAAAGAGAGAGAGAGAGTGAAAAGAGAGAGAGAGAGTGAAAAGAGAGAGAGAGAGTGAAAAGAGAGAGAGAGAGTGAAAAGAGAAGAGAGTGAGAGAAGAGAGAGAGGGAGAGTGAAAAGAGAGAGAAAGAAAGAAAGAAAGAAAGAAAGAAAGAAGTGAAAGGGAAGAGGGAGAGAGAGTGAAAAGAGGGAGAGAGAGTGAAAAGAGGGAGAGAGAGTGAAAAGAGGGAGAGAGAGTGAAAAGAGGGAGAGAGAGTGAAAAGAGGGAGAGAAAGAGAAAAGAGAGAGAGAGAAAGAGAAGAGAGAGAGAGAGAGAGAGAGAGAGAGAGAGAAGAGAGAGAGCAAGACCAGAGCTCAAGCCTGGAAAGAGTGATCGCTGTGTTTGCTCCCTTCGAGAGATTAGCGTCTTTTATTTCTTTTTCTTTTTCTTTTTCTCTTTTTTTTCTTTTTTAAACGTGCTTGCGAAAGAGCCAAGTAAGAAGCGAGTAACGGACCTGTCGCCTCCCATTAACATCATTACGGTTATGGGAGCCAGCAAGCATTATCTGGCGTTTTCTGAGCCCTCCATTCCTTCCCGTTCTCTTTTTCTTTTCTTTCTCTTTTGCGCTTCCTTTTCTGCCTCATTTATTTGTATTTTTGTCCCTTCCTTTGTTCGTATGTCCCATTTGTTTATGCTTTTCTTTCCTGTTCGTTTTCTGGTCGTTTCTCTGCTCCATTTACTACTATCCTCTCTCTTAACTTTTTTCTGATTTTATTCCCTTTCTCGTTTTCTCTTTCCGCTTGTCGTGTCTCGTGCTTGTATCATCTTGTTCCTTCCTTATATATTTAATGTTTATTTTTCGTCTTTTTTCCTGTTTCCAGACATTTAACTTCTCGTATGCCGTTTCTTTTTCTTTTTCCCTTCGCCCTCCTTCTTCTCTCTCATCTCTTTCTTCTTCCCTTCTCCCCTCTTCCTCCTTCTCCCTCTTCTTTCCCTCTCTTCCTTCCTCTTCCCTCTTCCCTCTCTTCCCGCTCTTCCCTCTTCCTCTCTTCCTCTTTCCTCTTCCCTTCTTCCTCTTCCCCTCTCTTCCCTCTTCTCTTCTCTTTCCTTCCTCTTCCCTCTTCTCTTCTTCTTCTTCTCTCTTCTCTTCTCTCTTCTTCTCTCTTCTCTTCTCTCTCTCTCTCTCTCTCTCTCTCTTCTCTTCTCTCTCTTCTTCTTCTTCTCTCTTCTCTTTTCTTCTCTTCTTCTTCTTTCTCTCTTTCTCTCTTCTTCTTCTTCTTCTTCTTCTTCTTCTTCTTCTCTCTTCTTCTTCTTCTTCTTTCACTTTCTTCCTTCTCTTCTTCTTCTTCTTCTTCTTCGTCTCTTTCTTCTTCCTTATATTCTTCTTCTTCTTCTCTTTCTTCTTCTTCTTCCTCTTTCTCCTCTTCCTTCCTCTCTCTCTCCCTCTCTCCTTCTCAATCTCCCTCTCACTTTCATCTTCTCCCCTCTCTCCCTCCATACCTTCCATCCTTTCACCTCTCCCTCCCTCCCTCCCACCCTTTCTCCCTCCTTCCCTCCCACTCTTCATTTTTTATTCTGATCGAGACCCGCCCTCCTTTATTGTTGTTTCTTTCTCTCCTTATTTACTCACGTTATCGGTGTCCTTCTGTTTATCCTTCGGCGAGATGTATTTTTATTCTTGACTTCTGACATTTCATGACCTTGAAGCGAGGTCAAAGGAAGAATATGATGGAGGGGGTGGGGGATGAATAGGGTGGAGGGAGGGATGAATAGCGTGGAGGGAGGGGCGGGGATGGAGCGGAGGGTGGGTTGGAAGAAGGGAAGAAGAGGGCGGGGCATAAGGAAGGAGGAAAGATAGCAGGAGGTAGAAAGGGTAAGATGAATAAAAGGTAGACAGATTATAAGAGAGAGAGAGAGAGAGAGAGAGAGAGAGAGAGAGAGAGAGAGAGAGAGAGAGAGAGAGAGAGAGAGAGAGAGAGAGAGAGAGAGAGAGAGAGAGAGAGAGAGAGAGAGATACATGAAAAGAGAGCGAAAGAGAGAGAGCGAGAGAGAGAGAGAGCGAGAGAGAGAGACAGAACGAGAGAGTAAGAGAACGAGAGAGAGAGAGAGAGAGCGAGAGAGAGAGAGAACGAGAGAGAGAGAATGAGAGTGCGAGGGCGAGAGAGAACGAGAGCGAGAGGCAGACAGGGCGAGAGAGAGAGAGAGAGAGAGAGAGAGAGCGAGAGAGAGAGAGAGCGAGAGAGAGAGAGAGCGAGAGAGAGAGAGAGCGAGAGAGAGAGAGAGCGAGAGAGAGAGAGAGCGAGAGAGAGAGAGAGAGCGAGAGAGAGAGAGAGCGAGAGAGAGAGAGAGCGAGAGAGAGAGAGAGAGAGAGAGAGAGAGAGAGAGAGAGAAATAGGCATGTAACACACCGTAGACGCTCTCATAGGCATGAAGATCGCCTGAGCACATTCGTGTATAACGCGGTTTGCAACGGATACCATCTCTCTGCACCTTGCGAGGCGTGGACCTCACCTGACGGGGGAGAAAGAGAGAGAGAGAGGAGAATGGGGGAGGGAAGAGAGAGGGAGAGAGGGAGAGAGGAGAATGGGAGAGGGAAGAGAGAGGAGAATGGGAGAGGGAAGAGAGAGGAGAATGGGAGAGGGAAGAGAGAGGAGAATGGGAGAGGGAAGAGGGAGGAGAATGGGAGAGGGAAGAGAGAGGAGAATGGGAGAGGGAAGAGAGAGGAGAATGGGAGAGGGAAGAGAGAGGAGAATGGGAGAGGGAAGAGAGAGGAGAATAAGGGAGGGAAGAGAGAGGGAGAATGGGAGAGGGAAGAGAGTGGAGAATGGGGGGGGAAAGAGAGAGGGAGAGAGAAGAGAATGGGGGAGGGAAGAGAGAGGAGGAAAGGGGAGTGAAAGAGAGGGGAGAAGAGAAAGGGAGATAGATGGGAAAGGCGGAGAGCGAGAGAAAGGGAGAGAGAAGAGAAAAGGGGAGTGAAAGGAAAGGGAAGAAGAGAAAGGAAGAGAGGAGAGAAAGAGAGAGAAGAGAAAGGAGGCAGTAAATAGATATGCGGTAAATGTGAAAGAGAAATAGAAGAAAAAAAATAAACGAAGTTGTTATATAAATAATGATAGGAATAGCTACTTGTGCTATAATCTTGAAGGTAAAGTTACCGATAGTAGTAAAAAAATATTAATAACACCATCAAAATGGTGATAAAAGAACTTAAAATATGAAGAGAAGTAGGAGGAAGAGCCGAAAATGAGGAAGAAGGAGCGCTGTATTGTTCCCGACGCCCACAGTGCTGCACGCCCATTACCTGGCGTCGGACTGCTGGGAGGCCGCGTGGGAGAAGGCCAGATTAGAAAGGGAAAAGAACTGTTGTTTTCCAAGCAGGAATGTTTATGGAAGCGTTAGCGTGTGCGTGCGCGCGTGTGTGTATGTGTGTGTGTGCTTGATTTTACATGTAGATGTTTTTTTTCGTAAATGTAGTCATATTTTGTATTGAAGGGCCGGTTTTATGATGTACAGATGAGGTGAATACATACGTATATACACACACCCACGCATTCACATATTCACTCCTCACCCCACACAAGTAGATACATACAAATATATATACGTACGCACGTCCAGAGAGACAGACAGACATTCATTTCTTTAGTTTTCGTTAATTCATTGCACTTCCCTATTTCCTTCTTTACTTGCCTATTATTTACTTCCTTATTTACTCGCCTCGTCTTTCCATCCTTATTTCCTTCTTGTTGCGAAATGCATGCACGTTGCAAAATCCCCCGCGACGCCACAGGGGGGGGGGCGCCCAGGTGGGAGGTCCAGGGGCGGGGCTGCCAGATCTGTGTTTATTTTTTTAGCGTTTCTTTTCCACCCACGGACAGAAAAGGAGAGGGAGGGAGGGAGGGAGATTAGGGGGGAGAGGGAGAGGGGGAGAGAAGGAAGGAGAAGGAGGGAGGGAGGAAGGGAGAAAGAGGGAAGGAGGGAGGGAGGAAGGGAGAACGAGAGAGATAGAGAACGAGAGAAAGAGAGAGAGAGAGAAAGAGAGAAAGAGAGGGAGAGAGGCAGATACACAGAGACAGAGAGAGAGACAGAGGCAGAGCGAGAGATAGAGACAGAGACACAGAGAGAGAGAGAGAAAGGGAGAACGAGAGGAAGAGAGGGATTGGATAACATAACAGAGGGCGGATCCCGATCGGGGTGAGACGTTTTAATGGGGGAGTGTTTGTGTGGATGCGTTGGGGGCTGTGTGGCTGTGGATATGTTGTGGATTTTGTGGTGGGGAATGAGGGAGGTTATGAGGGAGGAAGGAAGAGAGGGAGAGAGGGAAAGATAGAGAAAGAGAGGGAAATAAAGAAGGAGAGGGGGATGGAGGGAGAGTGGGAGAGAAGGAGAGGGAGATAGAGAAGGAGAGGGAGATAGAGAAGGAGAGGGAGATAGAGAAGGGGAGGGGGATAGAGAAGGGGAGGCAGATAGAGAAGGAGAGGGGGATAGAGAAGGAGAGGGAGATGGAGGAAGAGAGGGGGAGAGAAAGCGAGAGGGAAAAGGAAAGAAAAAATGAGACAGACAGACAGAAAAAGACATACATGATACACAAAAACCGAATACAAAATAAAGACAACCACATTACTAAAAGCAGAACAAAGAACACACAGACACACCCACACACAAAACACAAACAAACACACGCACTCACAGACAGACAATAGAGAAAAGAGAAAGAAATATAAACAAAACACACGCCCGGACTTGGCTTAAAAAACGGGAAGAGGGAGAGGGGTTGGGTTGGGGGGGGTATGGGGGGGGCAGCTGGTAGTGGAGAGGGAGGGGTTGGGTTGGAGGGGTATAGGGGGTACGGGGGGGAGCTGGTAGTGGAGGGGGAGGGGTTGGGTTGGGGGGGGGATAGGGGGTATGGGGGGGCAGCTGGTAGTGGAGAGGGAGGGGTTGGGTTGGGGGGTATAGGGGGTACAGGGGGGGAAGCTGGTAGTGGAGGGGGAGGGGTTGGGTTGGAGGGGTATGGGGGGCATCTGCTAGTGGAGGGGGAGGGGTTGGGTGAGGGGGTATGAGGGGGTTGAGCTGGTAGAGGAGGGGGAGGGTTTGGGTTGGGGGGTATAGGAGGTATGGTGGGGGGGGGGGCAGCTGGTAGTGGCTGTCGGTGGAAAAAGGAGTCGAATAAGCAGGGCAGGTAGGCTGGGTATCGGGTACCCGAAGTGGCAGACACCCGAGCCACCAAAACGTCACCCGAAGCCGCTAATCCGAGAACAGGACCTGGACTCGCGCACCCGTTCCTCCTGCGCGCCGGGTGGAGGGAGGTGGATGAGTGGGGGGGTTGGTGGATGAGTGGAGGGAGGTGGATGAAGTGGATGAGTGGAGGGGTTGGTGGATGAGGTGGAGGGAAGTGGATGAGTGGAGGGGTTGGTGGATGGGGTGGAGGGAGGTGAATGAGTGGATGGGTTGGTGGATGGGGTGGAGGGAAGTGGATGAGTGGAGGGGTTGGTGGATGTGTGGGGGGATGGGGTGGAGAGAGGTGTATGGGGTGGAGGGAGGTGGATGAGTGGGGGGGATGGGGTGGAGGGAAGTGGATGAGTGGGGGGATGAGGTGGATGGAGGTGGATGAGTGGGGGGGGGGGTGGATGGGGTGGAGGGAGGTGGATGAGGGGAGGGGTTGGTGGATGTGTGGGGGGATGGGGTGGAGAGAGGTGTATGGGGTGGAGGGAGGTGGATGAGTGTGGGGGATGGGGTGGAGGGAGGTGGATGAGTGGAGGGGTTGGTGGATGGAGTGGAGGGAGGTGGATGAGTGGGGGGTTGGTGGATGGAGTGGAGGGAGGTGGATGAATAGAGGTAGGTGGATGGGGTGGATGAGAAGGGGTTGGGTGGAGGGTGGATGAGTAGGGGTTGGGTGAAGGGTGGTGGATGAGGTGGAAGGAGGAGAATGGGGTGGACGATTTGGTGGAGGGTGGGGGAAGTGGAGGGATGCATAGAGTGTAGGGAATAGGAGAGAGAAGGTGGATAGGTGGAGGCATGGTGGAAAGGTTGAGTATGGAGGGTTATGTATGGGGGATAAAGGATGTGGAAAGGGTGGATTGAGTGGACGAGGGATAGTGGAGGGGTGGGGGTAGTGGAGGTGGGGGGGGTGGATGTAAGCTGAGCCTCCGCCCCCCTTAGGTAAGAGAGGTGTTTTCCGCTGTTCGAGAACTCTGTTTCTCTCTTGTTTTTTATTTACCTAAAAGGATGTTTAATTCCTTTGCTGTTTTATTTTATTTGTATCTAACTTTGGGTGTCTGTGAATCGTTGTAGAAATGTGTAGAAAGAAAGAAAGAATGAGAGAAAAGATGTTTGTGCGATTGCTTACATCTTTTCTTTTCTTCCCTCCTTCACACCCACGCCCCTCCCCCTCCCTTCTCCTATCCCAGTTCCACTTCTCTTCTCCTCTTCCTCTCTCTTCCTCGCCTTCTTCCTTCGTCACTCTTTCCCCTTTCCCCGTCTCCTCCTTCTCCTCCTCCTCCTCCTCCTCCTCCTCCTTCTTCTTCTTCTTCTTCTTCTTCTTCTTCTTCTTCTTCTTCTTCTTCTTCTTCTTCCTCTACTTCTACTTCTTCTTCTTCTTGTTCATTTTCTTCTTCTTTATTTTCTCTTCCTCCTCTGCCTCCTCCTCCTCCTCCTCCTCCTTCCTCCTCCTCCTCCTCCTCCTCCTCCTCCTCCTCCTCCTCCTTCCGTCTTCCCCTCCCTCCCCCCTCCCCCCTTTATACAGGTAGACTTTACGTTACATTTGCTACTCTTCTCGTAGATAGAATGCTTCTAGAACATTCGTCTACCTGGGGAAGGATTAACCATTAGCTTGATATATAAACATAATCGGTAAAGTCTCGAAATAATCCCAAGGAAATCTGGTGAGAAATGTGATATTATTATTCTTTTTTTGGAGGGGGGGGCGGTGTAGGGTGGGGAGGGGGGGGATGGAAAGGGGGAGAGATTGAGGGGGAAAGGGAGAGAGAGAGAGGGAGAAAGGGGAGAGTTTGAGGGGGAAAGGGAGAGAGAGAGAGAGGGATGGAGAGGGAGAGGGAGAAAGGGGAGAGTTTGAGGGGGAAAGGGGGAGAGGGAGAGAAGGAGAATGGTGGCATAGAGGGATAGGCGTATGGAGATACAGGAATTGGGGGAAGGATGAAGGGGCTGAGGATAGAGAGGAAGAGAGAAGGGGGGAAAGAAGGAAGGAAAGAATAGAAACAGAATAGAAACAGGAAAAAGGAAGAGAGGGAAGAAAACGAGAGAGGAAGGATTAAGAAGCAGAGAGCATAGAGGGGAGAGGGGAAAGTAGGGAATAGGAAGGGGTGGGGGGGAGAAGGCGAATTTAGAACCCCCTCCCACCCCCCACCCCCACCCCCACCAAAGGTCCTGTCTTATTCCTCGCTCTCATTAGGAAAGATGGTTGTTATGACGCTAAGTGTCTTGTTAGCGATAACGAGCAGTTTGGTTGATCAGCGTCGGTATCTGTTTAGGCTTTTTTTATCTCTTTTTTTTGTACCTCCGATTTGTCTCTTTCTTTTTTTTTTTCTTTTTTTTTTTTTACCTCCGATTTGTCTCTTTTTCTTTTATTATTCGATAAATGATTCAAGTTTTTTATTTTTATTTTTTATAGTTCGTGTTCATTTTGTGTGATCTTTAACGTTATCTTAACCATGATTAATTTAATGACATTATTATCCCTCTCTGAACTTCCCTCCCCCCTCCCCCCCTCCCCCATCCACCCCCTACGTTACCTCCCCGCCTCCTCTCATCTTAATTTATCAACAAGACTATCAAACCCAATCCAGCCTAATCCCAATCCAGCAGTCACAGACACGTGATCCTGTTCCTCCAATCTTCCAAATCACTATCCTCGACCTGCCTTTCACAATCCTTCAATTGTATTCTCAGGATGGGATCAGTTATCTTCATACGGGTACCCGCCTCGAGGCATCGGGTAACATTACGCTAACCTCTGGCCCACCCAGATGCCCACCTATCCACCCACCCACCCACCAGCCTACCCACTCACCCACCAGCCTACCCACCCGCCCACCAGCCCGCCTACCCACTCGCCCACCTACCCGCCTACCCACCCACCCAAAACCCACCCACCTACCCACCCACCAGCCTACCCACCGACTCACCTACCCACCAGCCTACCCGGGGAAGGTGCCCAGTTTTGCCCACCCAGCTGCTTGCTTTTTTTTCTTTTCTTTTTTTTAAGATTCGGCTTCCACTTAGCGAGTCAGTTTTCGGGATAAAGTGTTTGTTTTAAAGGACTTTTTTTTTGTTTTTGTTTTATAATGTTATTAGGTTAATACACATGATAAACCATGGCCTTTATCATACACTCTCTTTTACTCAATAGAATATAGCGTAACTCTCTCTCTCTCTGTCTCTCTCTCTCTCTCTCTCTCTCTCTCTCTCTCTCTCTCTCTCTCTCTCTCTCTCTCTCTCTCTCTCTCTCTTCTCTCTCTCTCTCTCTCTCCCTCTCCCTCTCCCTCTCCTCTTTCCGTTTCTCCCTTTCTCCCTTTCTCCCTTTCTCCCTCTCTCCCTTCTCCCTCTCTCTCTCCCCCTCTCCTTCCCTCCTTCCCACATACAAGCTACGCCGTTGAGCTTCTGTCGAAAAGCAGCCACCCACCCGACTGTCTGCACTGCTGAAACTAACAAGGCAAACTACATGCATGCTTACCTTGCAATAACATTCATTTTCTGCCTAACACATCCTGGCAGCCTATCAGCATTGCCTTAGCCTCCCCCCCCCCATCCCCCACCCCCTCCCGTTTGCTGTAATGTGCACTGAAGTCTGGCCACATTCTCGCACATTCTCTTTCCTTCTCGCTTATACGTGTGTGTGTATGTAGATGCACATGATTTTTGCGCGAATGTGTAGGTATGTGTAGGTACACATACGCGCATCTGTACGGACATATGGGCATATACATTTTACCTCCTTTTTGTAGGAGAGAGAGAGAGAGAGAGAGAGAGAGAGAGAGAGAGAGAGAGAGAGAGAGAGAGAGAGAGAGAGAGAGAGAGAGAGAGAGAGAGAGAGAGAGAGAGAGAGAGGGGGGGGGGGGAGGGAGTAGGGGAAGGAGGAGAGAGGAAGGAGAAACAGAGAGGGAGAGAGAGAGAGAGAGGAGAGGGAGATTAAGAGAGAAAGAAAAGAGAAACAGAGAGAGAGAGAGGGAGAGATTGAGAGAGAGAGAAAGAAAAGAGAAACAGAGAGAGAGAGAGAGAGAGAGAGAGAGATGGAAAATAAGAAAAGAATGCAAGACTTGCCTTTATTACGGTCCAGGGAAGCATATAAAGTTCAGGGTTTATATAATGGCGAGTTTATATTACTTTGATGCAATTTATTGCTGGGGTGTTGAATTTGATATCGATTGTGTTATTTACGATCACGGATAAAGTGAGAGGGACTGGGACAGGATGCGGATTGGGATAGAGACAGGGATAGGAGGGTTAGGGATAGGGATAGAGACTGGGATAGGGATAGAGACAGGGATAGGAGGGTTAGGGATAGAGATAGAGACAGGGATAGGGATAGAGACAGGGATAGGAGGGTTAGGGATAGAGATAGAGACAGGGATAGGGATAGAGACAGGGATAGGAGGGTTAGGGATAGGGATAGAGACAGGGATAGGAGGGTTAGGGATAGAGATAGAGACAGCGATAGGAGGGATAGAGATAGAGATAGAGACAGGGATAGGAGTGGTTATAGGGGATAGAGATAGAGACAGGGGATAGGAGTGGTTAGGGATAGAGATAGAGACAAAGGGATAGGGAGGGTTAGGGGGATAGAGATAGAGACGGGGATAGGAGGGTTAGGGGATAGAGATAGACACAGGGATAGGGGATAGAGACAGGGATAGGAGGGTTAGGGATAGAGATAGACACAGATAGAGGTACAGGGATAGTGGGATAGAGACAGGGATAGGGATAGAGTTAGGGATAGGGATAGAGACAGGGATAGGAGGGTTAGGGATAGGGATAGAGACAGGGATAGGAGAGTTAGGGATAGAGATAGAGACAGGGATAGGAGGGTTAGGGATAGAGATAGACACAGGGATAGGGATAGAGACAGGGATAGGAGAGTTAGGGATAGAGATAGAGACAGGGATAGGAGGGTTAGGGATAGAGATAGACACAGGGATAGGGATAGAGATAGAGACAGGGACAGGTGGAGGGTTAGGGATATGGGATAGAGACAGGGATAGGGAGGGTTAGGGATAGAGATAGACACAGGGATAGGAGGGTTAGGGATAGAGATAGAGACAGTGGGATAGGAGGGTTAGGGATTGGGATAGAGACAGGGATAGGAGGGTTAGGGATAAGAGATACAGAGACAGTAGGATAGGAGGGTTAGGGATAGGGATAGAGACAGGGATAGGAGGGTTAGGGATAGAGATAGACACAGGGATAGGGATAGAGACAGGGATAGGAGAGTTAGGGATAGAGATAGAGACAGGGATAGGAGGGTTAGGGATAGAGATAGACACAGGGATAGGGATAGAGACAGGGATAGGAGGGTTAGGGATAGAGATTAGACACAGTGGATAGGAGGTTAAGGGATAGAGATAGAGACAGGGATAGGAGAGGTTAGGGATAGAGGATATAGAGACAGGGATAGGAGTGGTTAGGGGATAGAGATAGAGGGACGGGGTGATAGGAGGGTTAGGGATAGAGAGGTAGAGACAGGGATAGGAGGGTTACATGAGGATAGAGCATAGAGACAGGGATAGGGAAGGTTGAGGGATAGAGAGATAGAGACAGGGATAGGAGGGTTACGGATAGAGATAGAGACAGGGATAGAAGAGTTAGGGATGAGTAGATAGAATCAGGGATAGGAGGGTTAGGGATAGAGATAGACAGACAGGGATAGGAGGGTTAGGGATGAGAGATAGAGACAGGATGATAGGAGGGATAGGGATAGAGATAGAGACAGGGATAGGAGGGTTAGGGATAGAGGTGGATAGAGATAGAGATAGAGATAGGAGGGTTACGGATAGGGATAGAGACAGGATGATAGGAGGGTTAGGGATAGAGATAGAGACAGGATAGGAGGGTTTAGGGATAGAGATGATAGAGACAGGGATAGGAGGGTTAGGGATAGAGATAGAGACAGGGATAGGAGGGTTAGGGATAGAGATAGGAGACAGGGATAGGAGGGTTAGGGATAGAGATAGAGACAGGGATAGATGGGTTAGTGTAGGATAGAGATAGAGACAGGGGATAGATGAAGGTTAGGGTATTTTCAGAGATAGAGACAGGGATAGGAGGGTTAGGGATAGAGAGATAGAGACAGGGATAGGGAGGGTTAGGTGGATAGAGATAGAGACAGGGATAGATGGGTTAGGGATAGAGATAGAGACAGGGATAGGAGGGTTAGGGATAGAGATAGAGACGGGGATAGATGAGGGTTAGGGATAGAGATTAGAGACAGGGAGGTAGGAGGGGTTAGGGATAGAGATAGAGACAGTGGGATGGGAGGGTTAGGGATAGAGATAGACAGGGATAGTGGGAGGTTAGGGATAGAGATAGAGACAGTGGATAGGAGAGGTAATAGGGATAGAGATAGAGACAGGGATAGGAGGGTTAGGGATAGGGATAGAGACAGGGATAGGAGGGTTAGGGATAGAGATAGAGACAGGGATAGGAGGGTTAGGGATAGAGATAGAGACAGGGATAGGAGGGTTAGGGATAGAGATAGAGACAGGGATAGGAGGGTTAGGGATAGAGATAGAGACAGGGATAGGAGGGTTAGGGATAGAGATAGAGACAGGGATAGGAGGGTTAGGGATAGAGATAGAGACGGGGATAGGAGGGTTAGGGATAGAGATAGAGACAGGGATAGGAGGGTTAGAGATGATATTAGGATAGAGATAGAGACAGGGATAGGAGGGTTACGGATAGAGATAGAGACAGGGATAGGAGGGTTAGGGATAGAGATAGAGACAGGGATAGGAGGGTTAGGGATAGAGATAGAGACAGGGATAGGAGGGTTAGGGATAGAGATAGACACAGGGATAGGGATAGAGACAGGGATAGGAGGGTTAGGGATAGAGATAGACACACATGGGCAGACACATGAACAGACACGGATGGACAGACACTCACATAGACAGAGACACAGAGGCATACGGACAGACAGAGATAGAGGCAACACAGACACAGATAGACAGAGAGGGGTTGTTAAGGACATAGAAATAAAATATTATCGTATATAGATAGATACAGAGAGAGAGAGACAGACAGACAGGGAGAGACAGACAGGGAGAGACAGACAGAGAGAGACAGACAGACAGAGAGACAGAGACAGACAGAGAGACAGAAACAGACAGAGAGTAAACAGAACGAAATAAGAATGAAAGGAAGAATGTGATAAAGTTGAAATTCTAAATAAAAGTTGACAAGGACGGAAGTAGGCGAGAGAGAGATGGTTTGTTCAGAATGATTTACAAACAGATTATTCACAGCGGCGGGAGTAAAAAAAAGATTATATATTGGTCTGGAGGAGCTTGCCAAAACGGGACCAGGGTAGAAAAGTAGAAAGGTAGAGAGGTTTATGATTTCTTCCTTCCTTCCTCTCTCTCTCTCGCTCGCTCGCTCTTTCTCTTTCTTTCTTTCTTTCTTTCTTTCTTTCTTTCTTTCTTTCTTTCTTTCTTTCTTTCTTTCTTTCTTTCTTTCTCTTTCTCTTTCTCTTTCTCATTCTCATTCTCATTCTCATTCTCATTCTCATTATCATTATCATCCTCATTAACGTGCTCATTCTCATTCTCATTCTCACCTTCATCTTCATTCTCATCTTCATATTTCATTCTCATTCTCTTCCTCATTAACATGCTCATTCTCATTCTCATTCTCATTCTCATTCTCATTCTCATTCTCATTCTCTCTCTCTCTCTCTCTCTCTCTCTCTCTCTCTCTCTTCATCCCTTTGTTCATGTCTCTTTTTTCTTCCTTTTCTTTCCTTTCCTTCCTTCCTTTCTCCCTCCCTCTTTCTTCTTTCTGAATTCCCTTCTTCCGCTCTCTCTCCTCTCTCCATCAGTCTCTCCTAAATATCTTCTCTCCTTCCATCTCTCTGCTCACTCCTTCTATCTCGCCTTCCATATCTCTCTCCCTCCTCCTCCTTTAATGATATCATCTCGCGAATCCTTCCTTCTTCCTTTCTCTTTCCTTCCACCTCCCTCCTCCCTCCTCCCTCCTCCTCCCTCTTTCCATCTCTCCATCCTCCTTTCTTCTTTTCCCTCCCCCCTCCTTCTTCTTCTTCTCCCTCCCCCCTCCTTATATTTCTCCTCTCTCCTTTCCTCTTCTCTCCTTTCTGTTTCCCCTCCTCTCCTCCCTTCTTCTTCCCTTCTTCATGTTTCTCCTCTCTCCTTCCCATCTTCTCCCTTCTCTTCCGTTTCTCGTCCCTCCTTCTCCCCCCTCTTTCTCCCTCCGTCTGTTTCTCCTCTCTCCTTCCCTCTTCTCCCTTCTGTTTCTCCTCCCTCATCTTCTCCCTTCTTCTATCTCTCCTCCTTCCCTCTTCTCCCTTCTATTTCTCCTCCCTCCTCTCCCCCCTCTTTCTCCTCTCTCCTTCCCTCTTCTCCCTTCTTCTATTTCTCCTCCCTCCTCCTCTTCTCCCTCTATCTCCCTCCTTCTCCCCTGTAACTCCAGAGCGGAGTAATCCCTCACGATATCATCTCTGGAGTCCTTCCTCCCGGCCGCCACGCAGAGATGCCGGCCTCTCGTGCGTAAAATTGAGAACCTGTAGGAGGATTCGCCGGGGTCTTGGTGGGGTTTCGCGTGTTTTTTTCGGCTTTTTTTATGTTTTTTCGTTTGTTTGAGGGGGGTTAGGGGGTTGGGGGGGTTGTTTGTTTCTTCGTATTTTCGGTATTTTCGTTTTTTTTTCGTTTTTCGTTTGTTTGTGGGTGCGTGTTTGTGTGTGGGGGGGTTGGGGGGGGGGTTTGTGTGTGGGTAGGTGGGTGGGTGTGTGGGTGGATGGGTGTGTGTGTGTGTGTGTGTGTGTGTGTGTGTGTGTGTGTGTGTGTGTGTGTGTGTGTGTGTGTATGTGTCTGTGTGTGTATGTGTGTGTGTGTCTGTATGTATGTGTATGTGTGTGCGTGTATGTGTGTGTATGTGTGTATGTGT
>NC_091550.1:48247158-48271795 GCF_042767895.1 Penaeus vannamei
GGGTAGGGGACGAGATGGGGTGAGGGTAGGGGAGAGTAGGGGTTCTGGCTCAATAGCAGAGCCTTGGGAGGTACTTGGCGGCTGTAGGGAGAGAGTGGCACACTGTGGCACTCGCGGTGGCACTCGCGGTGGGAAGGAGGTAGAGTACGGCTATGTTCACTGGAGGCGGAAGGCATGAATGGGTGCCGAGGGGATTGGTGGCATTGACGAGGGGAAGGGGGAGGCACTGAGGGAGGAGGTGGTGGCACTGAAGGGGGAAGGGAGAAGGGGGTGGCACTGGAGGGGGAAGGGGGAAGGGGGTTGGCACTAGAGGGGGAAAGGGATGGCACTGGAAGGGGAAGGGGTGGCACTGGAAGAGGAAGGATGGCACTGGAAGGGGGAAAAGGGGATGGCACTGGAGGGGGGAAGGGGGTGGCACTGGAAGGGGGAAGGGGGTGGCACTAGAGGGGGAAGGGGAAGGCAGTGATGGGTGGAAGATGGTTTAGTTAGGGGGGGGGGGATGGCTCTAGGGTGCCAGTGCTTGGGTTGCTGTTTGGTGGGTGCCACATTACTAACAACTTCATTCGTGCGCGAAATTTGGTGGCACTCAATTTAAGTGTCACAATTAAGTGGTTGATGGATCTCCGCGTGGCACTCTCTCGGGCGGCTGGGAGGTGGCGCGCGCTTTCGAAAAGGGGCTTCCCGTCGTGTGTGGCACAGTGCCTGGAGAGGGGAGGAGGAGGAGAAGAGGGGAAGAGGAGAAGACACTCGACGCACCGCAGAGATAGGGAAAGAGGGAGGAAACGAAGGAGGGAGAGAGAGGGGGAAGATGAAAATGGAGTGAAAGGGAGGTTGTCATAAGACGGTAGACGGGGAGGGGGAGGGGGAGGGGGATGTCATATCAAGAAATGGTCGTCTCTTGAGGCCCCGTGAGGCATGGCACTCCGCCAGTGCGAGCGGCATTATCTTCCCTCCAGACCTTCCCTGGTCAGATGACATGACCTCCTTTGACCTCCCCACTTTTCATCTCCACCCATCCCCACCCCGCCCTCTACCCTCCCCCTCCCTCTCTCCCTCCCTTCCCCCTTCCCCTCTCCCTCTCCCTCCTCTAGGTGGCGGCGTTAAACACTGAGATTCGCACACGAAGAACGGTAAGCAAAGAGTGGAGGAGGAGAGGAAAGGAGAAAAAGCAGGAAGAAGAGAAATGGGAAAGGAAGGAGGGAGGGAGGGGCAGGAAGGGAAGGAAGGAGGGAGAGAGGGGCAGAGAGGGGAGGAAGAAGAGAGAGAGGGGCAGGGAAGGAAGGACGGAGGGAGGGAAGGAAGGTAGTGAGGGAGGGAGGGGCAGGGAGGGAAGGAAGGAGAGAGAGGGGCAGGGAAGGAAGGAGGGAGAGAGCAGGGGGGGGGGTCGGGGAAAGCTTAAATGCACCCATTACCCAAAGTTAAGCACGAAAGCATCCTATCACACGCGCTAATACAGGTAAGACCCCGAGCGGCAGGACATCCCGGGATAAGATCGCGTCGGAAGGGAAGAGGAGGAGGAGGAGGAAAAGGAGAGAAGGAATTAAGGAAAGAGGAATAAAAAAAAAAAAAGATGTCCTTTTAACCGCCCCGAGCTTAAGAAGGCGCGGCGGGTCGGTCCTCGTCTGTGCGGGAGTGGTGATAAATGTGACTTTTTTTTCGGTATTTCATTTTTTTTTTTTTGGGGGGTGGGGTGGGGTTATGTTATTATTATGTTTGTCTTTCTCTCTCTCTCTCTCTCTCTCTCTCTCTCTCTCTCTCTCTCTCTCTCTCTCTCTCTCTCTCTCTCTCTCTCTCTCTCTCTCTCTCTCTCTCTCTCCTCTCTCTCCCACCTCTCACTATCCCTTTTTCCTCCTCCTTCCTCCTCCTACCCTCATACCCGCGAGGATTCCTTTGAGTGATTTTCTTACGATAAAAACTCGAGCTCTCGGGCTTAGAGCCTCTTAAGATTATATATTAGGGGAATGAGATGCGTGATAAACTTTTCCATTTGCGAAAATCAGAACACGTCGTGGAGTGGAAGTATTTTTAGGGAGGGTATAATGCATTGCTGATCGCGCACTCACACGCACACAAGCATACAAGCATACACACGCACTCAAGCACACGCACGAACACGCACACGCACTCAAGCACACACGCACTCAAGCACACACGCACTCAAGCACACACGCACTCAAGCACACACGCACTCAAGCACACACGCACTCAAGCACACACGCACACAGACGCACACACACACACACACACACACACACACACACACACACACACACACACACACACACACACACACACACACACACACACACACACACACATGCATACATTCATAGACACACACACAACGATCATCAACAGAACGAAATCACCAAAGAAAGAACTTTACACACCAAGATAAACATAATAAACGAATAACGGCGATTAATAATATACGAAAAACGGCGATTAATAATAAACGAATAACGGCGATTAATAATAAACGAATAACGGCGATTAATAATAAACGAATAACGGCGATTAATAATAAACGAATCACGGCGATTAATAATAAACGAATAACGACGATGAATAATATACGAATAACGGCGATGAATAATAAACGAATAACGGCGATGAATTAGGACGATAAAAAGTAGACACACAGAAGGAAGATCAAGCCACCGGGTTTCTGCGACGCCGCCATGGGACTGCAGAGGCTTAGGTCGCTTCGGAAGGGAAATCCGGGCGGGGCTTGCAGTGGCCGGCGGGAAGGCGGGCGGAAAATGGGCGTAGATTGTGCAGGGGGATCTGGTCAGAAGGGAGGGAGGGAGGGGGTTGGGGGTGTAGAGAGGGTTGGTGGGTTAGGGGGGCTGGGGTGGTTGAGGGTTGGGGTGGAGAGAGAGTGGGAGGGTTGGGGTGTTGGGGGTTGGGGGGTGTGAGAGAGGGGGAGGGTTGAGGGAGTTGGGGGTTTGGGGCAGGAGAGAGGGCGAGGGTTGGGGGGCTGGGGAGAGAGGAGGGTTGGGGGTTGGAGTGGAGAGAGCAGGGTTGGGATGGAGAGAGGGTGAGGGTGGGGGAGACGTGGGAGGGGGTAAAACGGAGATAAAGCTGGGGGATGAGAGGGTTGGAAGAAGGAGGGGGTAGAGGTGGTAGATGAGGGGTAGAGGTTTGAAGGGGGGAGGAGGGGAAGGTAGGTAGGAGATTAAAAGCACGGGGTTAGAGGGAGAAAGGGGAGGAGGAGGTGGGAAGAAGGGGTTGGTGGGGTGATAGGGGGAATAAAATCGGGGAGAAGGGGTAGCGGGGGGAGATAAATCGGAGGACGAGGGAGTCCAGGGGAAGACGAAATAGGGATGAGGGGAGAAATGAGGGAGTTGAAAGATAATAGAAGAAAGGAGGGGTGAGGAGAATTCTCGCGTTTTGTATGGGAAGATAACGTAGAGGGATGGAGTGGGGAGAAAGAGTGAATGAGGAGGAAGAAGAAAGAGCAAAGGATACTGTTGGTAAGATTGGTAATGGGGGAGGGGGTGGGGGGTGGATGGGGGAGAGTGTGCTTGTGGCGTTAAGTCTTCTTTTTCTTCTTCATCTCCTTCTCCTGTTCCTCCTGATCCTCCGATTTTTTCTCATGTCCTGTCGTCCTCCTCCTCCTTCTTCTCTTCTTCTTCTTCTTCATTTTCTTCTTCTACTTCTCATTCTCATTTTCCTCCTTCTCCTTTTTATTAGAAAGAGGAGTGAAGGAGAGGGAGAGAGAAAGAGAGGGAGAGGGAGAGAGGGTGGGAGGGGAAAGAGGGGGATAAAGGGGAAATAAGAGTGGAGTGAACTGTGAAGAAGAGGGGATTAGCAGGGAATGGAGTGAGGGGAGAAAGGTTGGGGAGGGTAGGAGGGGAAGGTGGGAGGAGCAGCAGGTAGCGGCCTAAGAAGGGTGAGGAGGACGGAGAGTGGGGTGCATCCTCCCCTCCCCAGGCACCCCCTGGGAGTGGAGGAGGGGGAGAGGGGAGGAGGGGGAGAGGGATAGTATAGTATCCTGAAGAGGGAGAGACAGAGGATGGGGAGGGAGGGGAAAGTGGGGTGGGGGAGGTGGAAGGAGGGAGATTAGGGATGCTCTGGGGAGAGGGGAGAGAGGAGAAAGAGGGAGGGGAGTAGGGATGAGAGGAAGAGGGAGAGTGAGAAGCCGGGGTGCGGGAGGGGAGGTAGGGGAGAGGGGGAGGCCAGGGGGATTTGGAGACCGTGCTCATCCACACGGAATGACGGGGGGATGCCAGTAAAATTGATTTATGTCCTCAGCAACGAAGGCTTTTTCATGTTTTAAAATTCAAATAAAACCTGGTCAGGGGGCGATGGGGGAGGGGGAGGGGGGAGGGGGATAGCAGAGGTGGGGAGTAGTGGCGGTGGAGAAGTGAGAGTGTGAGAGAGAGCGGAGGAGAGTGAGATAGAAATGTGTGTGTTTCTTTGAGAGAGGGGGAAGGGAGGGAGGGAGAGAGAGAGAGAGAGAGAGGGTGGAGAGAGAGAGAGAAAGAGGCTGAGGGTGGGGAGAGAGAGAGAGAGAGAGAGAGAGAGAGAGAAGAGAGAGAGAGAGAGAGAGAGAGAGAGAGAGAGAGAGAGAGAGAGAGAGAGAGAGAGAGAGAGAGAAAAGCTTAAAAAGAAAAAAAGAAAGATAAAAAGAGAAACACTTGTTAAGTAAAGAAGCTATTATAGCAAAGTTTAGGAAGAGAGAAAAGAGAGAAAGAAGGGAGGGAGGGGGAGGGAGGGGAGGGACTAGGGCAAGGGGAAGGAAGTGAGGAGGTGAGGGAGGTGTTTATATAACATTTTTGGGCCATAATTTCCTCTGAAGGTGCGAAGCTTCTATTTAATGAAAGAAAAAAGAAAAAAAGAAAAAAGAAAAAGAAAAAAAAAAAAAAGATATATATATATATATATATATATATATATATATATATATATATATATATATATATATATATATATATATGATTTTTTTTTCTTTGGTGAATGAGTTTTCAGGTCAAGTCCCACTGTTCTGTTTATTAAGAGTAAGGTGGAAAAGTTGAGTGGTCATAGTTTTTTCTTTTCTTTTCTTTTCTTTTTGTTTCGTATTTTTGACTATTTTTTTTCTTTTTTTTTCCCCTTTGGTGGACTGTGTTTCGGGTCTTATGCATCGGTTTGGTTTTTTTTTTTCATTTCTTTTCTGTTCTGTATTTTCATGTATTCTCCTTTGTTCTTTTGTTTGTTTAATTCTCTGTGTCTCTGTCTGCCTCTCTCTCTCCCTCCCTCACCCTTCCCCCCTCCCCTGCAGCCCTCCCTCCCCTCCTCTCCCTCTCTCCTCCCTTTTCTCTCTTCTCTCCTTTCTATCCCTCCCCCCAGCCTCCCTCCCTCCCTCTCTCTCCCTTTCTCTCTCTGCCTCTCTATCCTCTCATCCCCCCTCTCTCTCTAACACACACAGACACACACACACACACACACACACACACACACACACACACACACACACACACACACACACACACACACACATACATACACACACACACACTCACTCTACTCACTCACTCTTACCTACTTCCACTCACACTGCCTTACTCACCACTCACCACTACTCACTCACTCACTCACTCACTCACTCACTCACTTACACTCACTCACTCACACTCACGCACGCTCGCACACCGTCCCCCACGTACGTACTGTATACATCCCAACCCACAATGTAGTTACGGCAGATTCTTTCATCCCTGCAGTCTGCACCCTCACAAAAATCTCTTGCCCTCCCTTTCACACTCATTTCCCTCTCTCTCCCTTGCCCTCACTTTCACTCTCGTTTCCCTCTCTCCCGTGCTCTCATTCGTGCCATCCAGCCCCTCGCAATTTCGCCAGTCGCCCCCTCTTCCTCTCCCTCCTCCTCCTCCTCCTCCTCCTCCTCCTCCTCCTCCTCCTCCTTCCTTCCTCTTCCTTTTCCTCCCTCCTCCTCCTCCCTCTCTCTCTCCTCCTCCTCCTCCTCCTTCCTCCCTCTTCCTCTCCCTCTTATTCTTTTCTTCTCTTCTTCCCTCTTCCTCTCCTCTCTCTGCTTTTGCCGCGTCCCTATCTACCCTCCCCCCTTCACATCCTGCATATACACACTTTCTTTTCTACCTTCCTCTCTCTCTCTTCTCTTTCCTATTTTGGTTTTGTGTCTCTCTTCATCTTTTTTCTTGTTTATGTTCATTCGGTTCTCCCTTCCCTTCCCCCTTTCCCACTTTTCCTCTGTCCGTCTTTCCCTCCCTTCCTCCCTCCCCTAAGTGCATTCCCTCCACTCTTTCTCTCACTCCTTCCCTCCCTCACCTCTCTCCTTCTGTCTACCTTCCTTTATTCCCTCCATCCTTCCATCCTTCCTTCTCTCCCTTCCTTCTCTCCCTCCCCCCCCACCCCAACCTCCCTCCACCCCTCAACCCCCAACCCTTTTACCCAACAAGGTAATCGTAACAGTTTCTTAAAAAGGAAGAAAAAAAGGAAGAAAAAAAGGGAAGAAAAAGGAAAAAGGGTAGAAAAAGGAAGAAAAAGGGAAGGAAAAAAGGAAGGAAGCTGTAGACCGTTATCTTCCCAAATCCAAAAGGGAGGCGGTATTGAGCCGAGAGATTAGGGGCGAGCAGGTGCGAAATTACGGTATTATTTAGCGCGCTTCGGAACCATGTGTGTTTGTTTAGTACTTGTTAGGTGTGCGAGGGCGGGGTAGGGGGGGGAGGGAAAGGGGAAGAGTGGTTTTAGTTTTGGTTGGAGGGGAGGAGGGAGGGAGGAGAAGGAGAAGGAAGAGGAGAAGGAGAGGGAGGGTTGAGGTAAGCTGGGAGGGGGGAGGAGTGGGCCTGTATTATTTTTCTTTTCTTTTTGGATTTTATTTATATTTTCGTCTTCTTTCTCCTCCCCTCCTCCCTCTCATTATCCCTTTTCCCTTTGCTCTCATATTCTGTGATCATTTTACCCAGACTCTCCCTCCCTCCCTTCCCTTCTTCCCCATACTCCCACCTCTGTGTTCCATGTCCCCCATACCCTCCTCCTCTCTCCACCTCCTCCCCTCCTCCTCCTCCCTCCTCCTCTCTCTTCCTTCTTTCTTCTTCTTCTTCTTCTTCTTCTTCTTCTTCTTCTTCTTCTTCTTCTTCTTCTTCTTCTTCTTCTTCTTCTTCTTCTTCTTCTTCTTCTTCTTCTTCTTCTTCTTCTTCTTCTTCTTCTTCCTTCTCCCTTCCTCCTCCTCCTCCTCTTCTTCCTCCACCACTACTCTCTTCTTCCTCCTCCTCCTCCTACTTCCACTTTTCCCCTCTCCAAAACTACCACCTCCTCCTCTCTCCTCCAAAACTACCACCACCACCTCTCCTCCTCCTCCTCCTCCTCCTCCACCTACCACCTTCCTCCCCCACCTCCTCCTCCTCCTCCACCTTCCTCCTTCCTCCTCCTCCTCCTCCTCCTCCTCCTCCCACCTCCTCCTCCTCCTCCTCCTCCTTCCTTCCTTCCTCCTCCACCACCACCGCCATCACCACCACCACCACCAAATCACTTGGGACTGACCACCACCACCACCACCACCACCACCCTCCTTTCCTTCCTCCTCTACTACCACCACCACCACCACCACCACCAAACCCTCCCTCCTCCTCTTCCTTCTTCTCCACCTTCCTCCCTCCTCCTCCACCTCCTTTCCCTCCTCCCCTCCCAAAACTACACACCACTCCTCCTCCCTCCACTTCCTCCTCTCTCCTCCTCTTCCACCACACCTCCACCTTCCCCCACTCCTCCACCTACCTCCCTCCCTCCTCCTCTCCTCCTCCACTCCTCCACCACCTCTCCCTCCCTCCTCCTTCCTCCTCCTCCCTCCTCCTCCCTCCTCCTCCTCCCTCCTTCCCTCCCTCCTCCCTCCCTCCAAAACCAGCCTCACCTCCTTCTTTCCTCCCTCCTCCAAAACTACCACCTCCTCCTCCTTTCCTCCACCTCTCTTCCAGTCCTCCTCTCACCTCCACTCCTCCTCCCTCCTCCTTTCCTTCCTCCTTCCTCCTCCTCCTCCCCTCCTCCTTCCTCCTCTTCCTCCTCCTCCTCCTCCTTCCTCCTCCTCCTCCCTCCTGGCAGCAGCAAGGGTCCCACCTTCGCATGAAGCACCGGGGCCTCATAGCGCCCCGCTCTATAACTCTGCAAGATGGATCCCGCCCGTCAGTCGAGACGCAGTTACAGCAAATGGTTTATGCCCCTGCCTTCTCCCCCCTCCGCGTGTGAGTGCGCGCCTTCGCTTGTGACTCACCTCACACATCCCAGCACACACCTCTTCTGGGGAGTGAAGGGAGAGAGGAGGGGGGGAAGGAGGATGGAGGAGGGGAGAGAGTGGGGATGGATGAGGGGGGAGATGGTGAGAGTGGGGATGGGAGGAGAGAGTGGTGGAGGAGTGGGGGACTTGGAATGGGGTGAGGGGGAGGGGGAGGGGGAGGGGGAAGAAGGACGGGATGGGGGTGGAATGAGGGAAGGAAGGGGGAAGGAGGATGGGTGGGGAAAGAGAAACGAATGGGAGAAGAAAGGGGGAGGGAGAAAGAATGGAAGGTAGGTGAAAGGAGGGAGTGAAAATAGCCTGCATAGAATGAAAAGTGAGTGAGAGGAGGAGGAATAGGAAGGAGAAAGACAAGACCGTGAATTATGATGAGCAAGAAAAGAAGAGAAGAAAGGAGAAAAGACAAGAAGAGTAGATAAGAAAAGAAAGGGGAAGAGAAGAGACGCGAACAGAGCCCAGAAAGAGAGCCCAGAAAGAGAGCCCAGAAAGAGAGCCCAGAAAGCGAGCCCAGAAAGAGAGCCCAGAAAGCGAGCCCAGAAAGCGAGCCCAGAAAGCGAGCCCAGAAAGAGAGCCCAGAAAGCGAGCCCAGAAAGCGAGCCCAGAAAGCGAGCCCAGAAAGAGAGCCCAGAGAAGGAGGAAGGCGAGAGAGCCCAGAAAGCGAGCCCAGAAAGCGAGCCCAGAAAGCGAGCCCAGAAAGAGAGCCCCAGAAAGCGAGCCCAGAGAAGGAGGAAGGCGAGAGAGAGCGCGCCGGGCCAGGAGGAGGCCGTCGCGAAATTAGTGTACTGGGAGCTGAAAACGCAAAAGCCGGGAGTGGGCGAGGAACTCGATTAGTGCTCGGGGATTTAGCGGAGATTAGAAGAGGAGGCCGGCGAGGATGGAGGAGGAGGAGGAGGAGGAGGTGGAGGGAGGAAGTGGTGGAGTGAGGATGGATGTGGAGGTGGAGGAGGGAGGAGGGAGGAGGAGGTGGAGGAGGAGGTGGGAGAGTAAGGAGGTGGAGGTTGAGGGAGGATGGAGGAGGTGGGAGGCAGAGGGAGGAGGTGGTGGATGAGGGAGGGAGGAGGAGGATGGAGGTGGGAGAGAGTGAGGGAGGAGGGAGAAGGAGGTGTGGGAGAGTGAGGAGGAGGGTGGAGGAGGAGGGAGGAGGGTAGTGCGATGGAGGTGGAATGAGGGGAGGAGTGAGGGATGTGGAGGTAGAATGGAGGGAGGAGGAGGTGGAGGGAGGAGGGGTGGAGAGGGAGGGGAGGAGGTGGAGGTGAAGGTGGGGAGAAGGTGAGGGAGGAGGTGGATGAGGGGGTGGGAGAAGTGGGAGAGGGAGAGTGAGGAGGGAGAGTGGAGGGGTGGGAGTGAGGAAGTGGATGAGTGGAGTGAGGTTGGGGAATGAGGGGGAGAGTAAGGAGGTAGAGAATGGGGGTGGAAGAGTATGGGAGTGTTGGGGAGTGTGGGAGGGTGTAAGAGGTGTGGTGGAGAAGGTGGAAGAGGGAGGAGAGTGAGGCAGGAGGAGGAGGAGGAGGAGGAGAGGAGAGGGAGGAGGAGGGTGGGGAGGAGAGGAGAGGGAGGAGGAGGGGAGGAGGAGGAGGAGGAGGAATGAGAAAGTGGATAAGGAGGAGGAACAAGAAGGAGGTTGTGCGTATGAGTGCGTGTATGCATAAATGATGAATGAATGAGGAAGAAGCAGAACAAGAAGAAGAGATTTGAAGGTCGAAAGATGACGAAAGAAAGTCGGAGAGAAACGGGAAGAAAGGAAGCGAGGAAGGTCAGACGGAAAGAAAGAAAGAAAAAAAAAGGTCAATCTTTCGTGGCGTTAAGATGTCGACGTTTTGTTTTCCCGAGTTTCCAATTACTGTTTTTAACGCCACGTAACCTTGGCTTCATTCGTTCGTTATTTTGTTTATTTTTGTGTAATTCTTATTTTGCAACGTCACTAACTTTAATTATTGGTGTTGTTTGTTATTGTTGTCTTTTGAATTTCTCTCTCGTTCTCTTTATCATCTCACTTCCGAGTACAAATTAGGAAGAAAATGAAGAAAATAATCATTCTCGCGTTGATTGTCGCGTCCTTCACGCCCTCCCCATCCCCCCCCCCCCCACTCGCCTCCCCCAATGAATCAATCCCACTCCTCACAATCCTCCTAATTTCCCTCCTTCTCTCCATTCTTCTCTCTTCTCCTTTCTCTTTTTCCCATTTATCCCTCTCCTCTCCTTTCTCTTATTCCCTATTACCCCTCTTCTCCCCCTCACCTTTCCTCAGCTCCCACCCTCCTTCCCTCTTCCCCACTTCTCTTCTCGTCCTCCCTCCCCCTACTTCCCCACTTTCCTCATTCCCCCTTCCACTCTTCCACCTTTCCATTCTCTAATCCTCAGCTCCCATCCCCTCCCTCTCTTCTCCTAATCTCATCTCCCAGTCCCTTTATTCCCTACTCCCCCAATCCCTCACTCACTCACTCCCCACTCCCCCACATTCCCCCACCCCCCACTCCTCACCCCCACTCCTGCAATCCCTACTACCCCACTCCCCATTTTCCTACTCCCACTTCCTCACTCCCCACTCCCTCACTCCCTCACCCCCACTCCCTCACCCCCCCATCCCTCACTCCCCCCCACTCCCCCCCAGTCCCCACTCCCCCGCTTTGCATCCCGTGCATCTCATCCCATCCCACCATCATCATAATGCGGTATCATAACCTTCGCATCCCATACAATCTCCTTACAAGGTAATATTAAGGTCACGATGGGGGCTTTGCGTGGGTCCCCGAGGGAGGGAGAAGGTGGGAGGGGGGGAAGGAAGGAGAGAGGAGGGAGGAGGGTGGGAGAAGAAGGAAGGGAGAGAGAGAGAAGGGGAGGAGAGAGGAGAAGGAAGAGAGAGAGAAGGGAAGGAGAGAGGAGAGTGAGGAAAAGAGATGGGAGGGAGAAGGGAAGGAGAAGGAAAGGAAAAAAGGAAATCGAGAGAAGGGAGAAATAGAGAGAGCAGAGAGAAATAGAGGAGAAATAGAGAGAAATAGAGAGAAATAGAGAGAGAGAGAGAAAATATAGAGAGAGAGAGAGAAATAGAGAGAGAGAGAGAAATAGAGAGAGAGAGAGAGAAATAGAGAGAGAGAGAGAGAAATAGAGAGAGAGACAGAGAAATAGAGAGAGAGAGAGAAAATAGAGAGAGAGAAAGAGAAATAGAGAGAGAGAGAGAAAATAGAGAGAAAAGAGAGAAAATAGAGAGAGAAAATAGAGAGAGAAAAAGAGAGAGAGAGAGAGAGAGAGAGAGAGAGAGAGAGAGAGAGAGAGAGAGAGAGAGAGAGAGAGAGAGAGAGAGAGAGAGCAGAGAGAGAGAGAAAAGGGGAAGCGGGAAAGAAGGTAGAGATAAGGGACGGGAAGTAGAAGGGTGGAAGGAAGTAAGAAATTGAATTGAAAGGGAACGGACTGCAGAGGAAGCTCGGAAGAGGGAAGGAAGGGAGGGGAAAGAAGAAGTAGAGAAACAAATGGAGATGGATTAATGGAAGGATAGGTGGAGGGAGTGAAGGGGGAGGGGAGGGGGAGGGAAGGGGGGAGGGGGTTGATGAAGGCTGTTGGCGTCAAGGGAAAAGTGAAAAGTTAGACAAGGATAGAGAGAGACGAGGAGGAGGGGAGAGGGGAGGGGGAGGAGGGGAGAGGGGTAGGGGGAGGGGAGAGGGGGAGGGGTGGGGAAGGGAAGGGAATTACTCGTCTTCCTTGATTAGTTATCATTTTGGACGCGAACTGTCAGCTTGTTATCAATTATCGAGGTTGGCGGATCTCTCATGAGATCGAGGTCGAAGGAGGAGGAAATGGAGGAGGAAGAGAAATAGGAAGAGGAGGAGGAAGAGGAGGAGGATAGAGGGCGAGAAGGGGGATGAGGAGAAGAGAGGAGGAAGGAGGAGAAGGGAGGGACAGAGTGAAAGAAGGGAGAAGAATGGGGAAGAAGAGGAGAAAGTGTCAATGGTGGTGGAGGTTTAGGAGGAGGAGGAGGAGGAAGAGGAGGTGGTGGAGGAAGAGAGACAAATTCAATAAGACGACTGGGGGAGTAAGTTTGGCTGAAGTTAAGATTCATATCGGACAGACAGTCACTTGATTAGTACGTCTCTCCCACAGTTTTCTCGAGTCTGGAGATATATTGTCTTTAGTTCTCCAGCCTCCCTTTCTCCTCTACCCTCTCCCCTCCCTCTCCGCTTTCCCCTCGCTCTTCCACTTTCCCCTCCCTCTCCACTTTCCCCTCTACCCTCTCCCCTTCCTCTCCACTTTCCCCTCTACCCTCTCCTCTCCCTCTCCACTTTCCCCTCTACCCTCTCCCCTCCCTCTCCACTTTCCCCCTCGCCTTTCCACTCTGCCCCCTCCTTCTTCTCTAATCTTCTTTCCCCCTACCCTTCCCCTTTTCTCCTCTCAATCCTTCCCCCTCCCTCTCCGCTTTCACCTCTACCCTACCCTCCCTCCCTCTCCACTCTCTTCTCTACCCTTCCCTCCTCTCCGCTTTCCCTGTTTCTACCCTCTCTCCTCCCTCTCCACTTTCCCTCTACCCTCTCTCCTCCCTCTCCACTTTCCCCCTCTACTCCTCTCCTCCCTCCCTCTGCGCTTCTCCCTCGCTCTTCCACTTTCCCTCCCTCTCCGCTTTCTCCTCGCTCTTCTTCGCTTTCCCCTCCCTCTCCGCTTTCCCGTCGCTCTTCCACTTTCCCCTCCCTCTTCCACTTTCCCCTCCCTCTCCGCTTTCCCCTTCCTCTCCGCTTTCCCCTCCCTCTCCACCTTCCCCTCCCTCTCCGCTTTCCCCTCCCTCTCCGCTTTCCCTTCCCTCTTCCTCTATTTCTTTATCTCCTATTTACCTGTCTGTCTTCGTGTCTGTTAGCAATATGTCTGTTCTTTTCCTCTCTGTCTATCGATCTAGTCTTGTATATGCGTATCTATTTGCTAGTAAACCTCTCTTCCCTCTGATCTCTGCCCCCCCCACCCCCACCCCCCCTTTTGGCTTTTCCCATGGGGGCCCTTGAGTTCTTAGGGTATGATGTAGTATTTAATGCCCACTTCCTGCCGTCCCCTTTTCCTCTTCTCTCATTTCTCTTGCCCTTTTCTTTTCCTCCTTCTTTTGCTATTTGTCCCTTTACTCTTTCAGCCCTTGTCATCTTTCAGCTGCTGTTGCTGTTTACTGCAGTTTTCTACCACCCATTATTACTACTATTATTACTACTAATATTATTCTTCCTCCTCTTCGTCTTCCTCCTCCTCCGCCACCTTTCCCTCCTCCTACTCCCCTCCTGTCTCCGCCTCCTCCTCCTCTTTCTCCTTTCCTTCCCTCCTCCTCCTTTCCCTACTCCTCCTCCTCCTCCTCCTCCTTCCCTCCCTCCTCCTTTCCCTCCTCCTTCTCCTCCTCCTCCTCTTTCCCCTCCTCCTCCCCCTGCTTCCACTTCCCTCTCCCTCCTGTTCCTTTCTCCCTCCCCATCTCCCCCCCTTCTCTCTCCCCATCTTCCCCCCCTCCCTCTCGAAGTCTATTGAGGATTACATGCAATATTACACGCTTGGACGGCGGTTGCACAGGTTGTTGCCTCTCCTTGCACTTGCACGATCGGTCTCGCCAACTGCGTGCCTTATATTGTTGCAATTAAGGGAAAGTTTGATTGTTTCACCACTTTGTTATGGTGTCTCCTGCCTGTGTGAGTGCGTGCGTGCGTGTTTGCGTGTGCGTGTGGGGACTCGTGCGTGCTGTTCAGAAATATTCTGGGAGAGTGAAAGTGGAAGGAGCCATGCAGGGGGATAGCGGCAGATCAGGACAGATAATGACGGACATGCACAGACAGAGCGATGATTGTTAGACACGTGAGCGGACAGACAAGCAGACGGGAAAGGCAAGTGATGGCAATTGCATTATTCTGTTGTCTCTTGTGTTCCGTAAATATTTGTCTCTATTTCTATCCTTCTGGTATTACTATTTTTTACTCCATTTTCCCTTTTTTATTATTATTTTATCCTTTTCGAATTCCTTACGATTTACATCACTTCCTCCGCTCTGCAAATCCTTCCGATCTTATACTTTGATCCTGTTATCTGATCCTGTATAAGTGTTTCGATCCTGTTATTGAGCTGATCTCCGTATGTCTTCTTTACCCCCGCTTCTCTGTTTTTGTCTGTTCGTCTGTTCTCCCTTATTTATTGGTCTCTGTGTTCGTCTTTTGATTTCTTTGTGCTCTTTCCTTTCTTCCTTCCTGTTTCATGTTCCTCTTCCTGTTTTTTTGGTGTTTTCTCTTTCTGTTTGACTTTGTCTTGAGCGTCTCTCTCTCTCTCTCTCTCTCTCTCTCTCTCTTCCCATCTCTCTCTCTCTCTCTCTCTCAATAACTCTTCCCATCTCTCTCTCTCTCTCCCTCCCTCCCTCTCTCTCTCTCTCTCTCTCCCTCTCTCTCTACCTCTTCCCTCCTCTTTCATCTCTATCTATCTTTCCTATCCCATTCCCTCATATTTTTTCTTCTCTTCACTACAGCAATCGTAAACCATGCGAGATCTCCCAGTGACACCCTCTGCCGCCAACCCAACTCCCACCCCCACCCCCAACCTCCCACCTCCACCCCAAACCCTCCCACCCCCAACTCCCACCCCACCCCCACCCCCACCTCCACCACCCACCCCCACCCCATCTTTCTTCGCAGTGAGGTTAGAATTTACGATAATAAATGTAATAAAAGTTCCTGGTGATGTGAGAGAATCCCCTTCTTCCCCAGACACCTGCTCTCTGTCCCCTCGCCACCCCCTCCTCCCCCACCTCTTCCCTCTCCCATGTCCATCCCCTCTCTCCACTCTTTTCACTAGCTTCTCTCTCTTTTTCTTTTATCCTTCCCTCGTTTCTCTGACTTTTTTCATATCCCTCTGATTTTCTGTTTATTTTCTCTTTCTCCCCCGATTGTACTCTTCTTCCCATCTGTCTCTTTCCTTCCCTTTCTTTTTTCATTCCTTCCCATCTCCTCTTCTCCCTAGCCCGTACCATCTCCCTCCCCAATCCCCTCCACGTGCATCTCACCCTAACCCCCACATACCTTTCTTCCCAACTTTATCCCCAAATCCCCATCCTCTACTCGTGCGCCTATTCACCACCCATCCCCCAGCACTCTTTCTCACTACCTCTCTTCCCTCCCTCCCCTCCTCTCTCCTGTCCTGTCCAAACTGTCCCTCCTCTCTCCTTGACGTCCCTTCCTCCCCTCTCCTCCTTTTCCGGTCCGTCCGTCCGTCCTCCTCCTCCTCTCCTTCCCTCTCCTCCTTCCTGGTCCTTCCTTCCTCTCTCCCTCCTCTCCCTCCTCCCTCCCTACCTCCTCCTCTTCCCTATTTGCCCCCTCCCCCAATAATGTCAGTCAAGCCCGTCTTATCTCTGCCAGAGTCCCTAGAATAGCTGCCAATGTCCCAAACCTTCCCTCCTCCTCATCCTCCCCTCCCCCCCTTCCCCCGCTTCTCCCCCTCCCCCTCCCCCCTTTTCTTCCCCCGTCTCCCCCTCCCTCCCCCTCGCTCAAGTGCTTACGGTCCATTTGTACATTGATAAACACAATTAGGAAGCTTAATGGAAACGGGTGAACCACCGAGATAGGGCAGAGGGGGTGGGGGTAGGAGGGGGAGGGGGAGGGGGGGCTGTCTCTTCCAGGTGCGAAATCTTTTCAGAGGGTGTCAGGAGAGGAGGGCGGGTTGGGAAGAGGGGGGCCACGGGGACGGTGAGGGAGGGGAGAGGTAGGGGTGGAGGGAGATGTGTGTGTGGAGGTTGTTTGTGTGTTTGTTTTTCTTTTTTCTTATTTCTTTTTTCTCTCTCTTTTTATCTCTTGTTTTCTTAATTTCTCTCTATCGCCTTTATTATACCCTCATCTCTTCTTTCTCTTATCTTCTCTCTCCCATCTCCCTCTTACTTTTCTTTCTTTTCTTTCTCTCTTCTCTTACCTGTCTTCCTCCTCTTCATACCCTCTTCTGTCTTCTCTTCTCTCCTTATCTTTCTACTCTCTCCTATCTTCCTCTTCCTCCCCATGCCTCCTCTCTCTCTCCTTTTTCTTCTTCTTCTTGCCATTGTCTTTTCTACTTCCTTCTCATACCTTCTCCTCTCTCTCTTACTTTCACCTTTTCTTTCTTCTTTCTTTTCATGTCCCTTTCTTCTCCCCTTCTCTTATTCCTGTCTTCTCTTCTTCATCTATCTCCCCTCCCCTTTTCACTCAACTCTGTTATCTCTCACACCCACATATAACCCCCTTCTCTTAAACACTCCCTTTATCATATCTCTACCAGTTCTTGCCTCTTTAGCGTTTCTCTCTTAATTCTTTCTTATCTTTTCCTCTTCCTGTCTTTATTCCGCCTTTTCTCCTCTTATTTTTTCCACCTCTTCCCTCTCGTTATCGGTCTCGTCTTAACTCCCCTGTTTCTTAAATGTTTCTTTAAATCGATTCTCTGCATTCTTCATCTCCACATTTATTTTCCTTTGTTTCGTCTTCAGATTCTCATTTCACACAAGTTATCCTGTCTTTACTGCTTATTCCCCTTCGCTTCTTTGGCTCTTGCGTATTTGCCATGCATGCCATTCCGTTTATTCATTATCCTTTCTTTCTTTCTTTCTTTCTCTGTTTTTTTCTCATTTTCTCTTCTTTTCTTCTTCTTCTCCTTCTCCTTCTTCTTCTTCTTCTTCTTCTTCTTCTTCTTCTTCTTCTTCTTCTTCTCTCTCTTCTCTCTTCTTCTCTCTTCTTCTTCTTCTTCTTCTTCTTCTTCTTCTTCTTCTTCTTCTTCTTCTTCTCTTCTTCTCTCTCTCTCTCTTCTTCTTCTTCTCTTCTCTCTCTCTTCTCTCTTCTTCTTCTCTTCTCTTCTTTCTTTCTCTTCTCTTCTTCTCTCTCTCTTCTCTCTTCTTCTTCCTCTTCTTCTTCTTCTTCTTCTCTCTTCTCTCTTCTTCTTCTCTTCTTCTTCTTCTTCTTCTTCTTCTCTTTCTTCTTCTTCTCTCTCTTTCTTCTCTTTCTTCTCTTCTCTTCTCTTTCTCTTCTCTTCTCTCTCTTCTCTTCTTCTTCTCTCTTCTCTTCTTCTTCTTCTCTTCTCTTCTTCTCTTCTCTCTTCTCTTCTCCTTCTCTCTCTTCTCCTTCTCTCTCTCTCTCCCTTTCTCTCTCTCTCTCCTTCTCTCTCTCTCCTTCCTCTCTCTCTCTCCTCTCTCTCTCTCTCTCTCTCCTTCTCTCTCTCTCTCTCTCCTCTCTCTCTCTCTCTCTCTCTCTCTCTCTCTCTCTCTCATTCCTCTCTCTCTCCCTCATTCTCTCTCTCTCCCTCATTCCCTCTCTCTCCTTCTCTCTCTCTCTCCCTCATTCCCTCTCTCCCTCATTCCCTCATTCCCTCATTCCCTCCTCCTCCTCCTCCTCCTATCCCATCCTCCTCCTCCTCCTCCTCCTCCTATCCCCTCCTCCCCTCCTTGCTCTCTCTCCTCTCCTCTCCGCCCTCCTATCCTCCTTTATCCACTTCTTCCCCATTTCTCCCTGCTCCCTTATGCGGCGGCTCCTCGTGCGGGCGGCTCCATACAGGGCGTCCCGTGCTCTTAACATTCTTCATCGTCTGGTTTTGATATTCTTGCAAGAATGTTTCCCTCCGTGGGATTTTCTTGCTCGCTTGTGGAGGCTGGGGGAGGAGGGAGAGGGAGAGGGAGAGGGAGAGGGAGTAGGGAGAGGGGGGTGGAGGAGGGGGAGGGTGGAGGTGGAGGTGGAGAGAGAGGGAGAGGGGATGAGGAGGAGGAGGAGGAGGAGGGGAGGAGGTGGAGAGCTGGGTAGGTAGGATAGGTAGGAGAAAGAGAGGGACGGGAAAGGGGAGAGAACGAGGAAGAGAGGAGAGAATAATGTATTTTTTTCCTCTTTCTTTTTCTCACCTTTCATTTGGTTTCCTTTCTTCTCTTTATTCTCCCTTATGTATCCATTCCCCCCATTCGTTTTGCCTCTTTATTACTCCTTTTATTTTCCCGCTTCTCTCCTGCACATGTATCTTTCTTCTACCATTTCTTCTTATTTCATTTCATCTCATCTATACTACTCTCCTTCCCATATTTATTATTCCTCTCCTTCTTACCTTTTCTTTTATTCCTCCCCTTCTCTCATCTGTTACTTTATCTGTCCTTTCAATTCTCCATTTGTGAATTCCATCGGAGAAAGAGAGAAAGAGAGAGAGAGAGAATAATGATTAATAATTCGAAAGTAAGAAATTTGAAGACGAATGAGGTGAAGAAGACGAAGGAGAAGAGGGGGAAGTGGAAGGAAAAGAAGAAGAGGGAGGACAAGAAGAAGAAGAGGAATAAGCAGAAAGGAGAAAGATTAAAAAGAAAATAAAACCACATTGACCAAAATCAAACAGAACCCCCCCCCCAAAAAAAATAAAAAATAAAAAATAATACTAATATGAAAAAATAAAAAATGAATAAAAACCGGAAAATTAAATACGGGAAAATTGTCTCCCGCAAGCAAAGTGGTTCCCTCGAGTGCGTCTCGTGTGCTTGCTTGTTGTTTAGGTGTGAGAAATGGCGAAGCGAGCGCCGTGTGATCACCCGCTGTTTCCATGAGAACGATAACTCAAGCTGAAACTTTTTTTTTTTTTCTTTTTCTTTGAATGGGTTGAGGATGCGGGACTGTGGGGGGCGGGATGGGGGGGGTAATGGGGGGTTGGTGGGTGGTAGGAGTGGGTATGGGGTTGGGGGTTGGGATGGGTGGGTAGGGGGTAGTGGGGTTGAGGTTGGGTGTGTAATAGCGGGTGTGGGGGTGTGTGTGTGGGGGGGGGTCGTGTGGGGGGAGGGGGTTGTGTAAGTGTGTGTGTGTGTGTGTGTGTGTGTGTGTGTGTGTGTGTGTGTGTGTGTGTGTGTGTGTGTGTGTGTGTGTGTGTACTTGTATGTGTATGTATGTGTGTGTGTAGTGATGGTTGACCCGAAGATAGATTGTTCAAGAGAGTTATGATCATTATTTCTTGTTATAGCTGTGTAACTTGAGCGGAAAACTATTTTTCGAAATGCTATAAAGAATAATCCGATTTTCTCAAACTTCCTTCTTTCTCTCGCCGCCTTTACCCTCCCTTCCCTCCCTTTCCCTCCCTTTCCCTTCCCTTCCCTTCCCTTCCCTCCCCTCCCTTTCCCTTCCCTTCCCTCCCTTTCCCTTCCCTTCCTTTCCGTTCCCTTCCCTCCCTTTCCCTTCCATTTTTCTTCTCTACCATCTGACATCCTTCTCTTCCCCCTCCATCCTTCCCTCTCTCTCTCTCTTCCCGTCTATCTCTCTATCTCCCTCCCTCCAGTACTCTCTTCCACTCTTTCCTCTTTCGTTTCATCTCCTTCACAACCCCCTCCATTTTTCTTCCTTCCATCCCCATCCATCCATTCCCCTCCCCTCCATCCACCCCCTTTCCTTCCTCCCCCATCCATCCCTGTCCTCCCTCCCCCACCCCGCTTTCCCTCCATCCATTCCCATCCTTCTTCCTCTCCTCCCTCCTCCTCGTTAGTCCTTACCGTCCCTACCCCTCCTCCTCCCTCCTCCCTCCTCCTCCCCCTTCTCCATCCATCCATCCTCCGTCCTCAAGCTCCTCCTCCCCCTCCTCCGTCTCCACCCTCCCCTCTTCTTCTCTTCCTCCCCCTTTCCCTCCATCCATCCCCCTCCTCCTCCGTCCTCAGCCTCCCCTCCCCCTTCTTCCTCCTCCCCCCTTTCCCTCCATCCTTCCCCCACTCCTCTTCCCCCTCCTCCTCCCTCAGCCTCTCACTCAAGACTAGTGAATCGAGCCCAACATGGCCAAAAAGCTATGAATACGAAGGAAGAAAACCCGAACGGCATGAATATATAGATGAATCAACAAAATAGAGTGAAGACATAGACGAATTAACCGGTCGAGGAGGAGGGAGGGGGAGAGGGAGGAAGGAGGAAGGAGGGAGGAGGGGGGGAGAGGAAAAGGGAGAAAGAGAGGGAGGGAGGGAGGAGGAAGAAAAGAGATGGGAGGGAATGAGGGGGAAGGGAAGAGGAAGAAGAGAGGGAGGAGGAGGAAGAGAAGGGGAGGGAATGAGAGGAAGAGAAGGAGAGGGAAGGAAGGGAAAATGAGGATAAGAAAATCGAAAAAAATAGAAAAAGCGAAGAGAACAGAACAGAAGAGAAACGAAGGGGGGAAGGAGGGAAGGAGGAGAACGAGAACGAGGGAACGAGATGAGTGAACGATAACCGACAGGGACGAATAGGAGACCCCCGCGTCCGCCCACGAAGGCCGGCGGTGGGTGGCGTGGTCAGGGCGCCCGCTGCTCCGAGACACAAATTCAGCTCTTGAACGAACCCATCTGCCTCACAGTGTGTAATTTCCGTTTTTCCGCAGGAGCTCCGGATAGTGTGCGCGTGTGTGTGTGTGTCGGTCTGTGTGTACATGTACGTGTGTGTGTGTGTGTAGGGTTGGTGGGGGGGATTGGGGGAGGGCAAGGTGTTTGTGTACGGGTTAGGAGAGTTGGTGGAGGTGGAGGTGGTTTTGTTTGTGTGTGTGGGGTTGGCTGTTTGTATTTTTGTGCATTTGTTAGAGTTCATATACATATGACAGTTCATATAACTGTGGTTATACACATAATATGCTTGAATTATATTCAACTGTGTCTGGCATTCTCCGTCTTCTGGGCGAGAGTGCCATCGTGTCAGTGTGCCAGTGCCAGTCACGAACATCACGAACAATAACCAGGTTGAGAGAGAGAGAGAGAGAGAGAGAGAGAGAGAGAGAGAGAGAGAGAGAGAGAGAGAGAGAGAGAGAGAGAGAGAGAGAGAGAGAGAGAGAGAGAGAGACCGAGAGAGACCGAGAGAGACCGAGAGAGACCGAGAGAGACCGAGAGACCGAGAGAGAGAGAGACCGAGAGAGAGAGAGAGAGAGAGAGAGAGAGAGAGAGAGAGAGAGAGAGAGAGAGAGAGAGAGAGAGAGAGAGAGAGAGAGAGAGAGAGAGAGGAAGGGGAAGGAGAAAAAAGTGTACCCGGACAGGGGGAGACGGGAGGCAGGGAGGGGGGGTGAGAGGGAGGGTGATGGAGATGTGCTGGTGTCGATTTTCGGTTGTAATGAAAGATTTTGTCGTTATCTTCCCCCCCAACTTCCTCCTCCTCCTTCTCCTCACCCTCCTCCTCCCTCCTTTCTCTCCCTCCCTCCCTCCCTCCCTCCCTCCTTTCTCTCCCTCCCTCCCTCCCTATTTCTCTTCGCTCATTATGGTTTTGTAAAGAATGGATTATTCTTGTGAGGTTCATCTTTTTTTTCCCTCTCTCTCTCTCTCTCTTCTTCATTTTTACTTTTTTTTTCTTTACTCTTTTTTTTTCTTTTCTTTTTACCTGAAGGATCGGGAGATTTAAAGAAGGCGTCTCTTGTAGCAGGCGGATCGAAGACGGAAAGCTACTTGATGATCAATATAGATTTTTTTTTTCTTTTCATTTTTTTTTTTTTTTTTTTATCCGGCTTGGCTTCATTAGAGGTTTTATTCCTTGCAATTAGAATGACGATCGGGTGATGCGGTGAAGCGGGGTGTAGGGGGTGTGTGTGGGTTGGGAAGGAGGGAGGGAGGGAGGGAGGGAGGGAGGGAGGGAGGGAGGGAGTAAGAGTGGAGGGAGGGAGGGAGGGAGGGAGGGAGGTGGGAGGGAGGGAGGGAGGGAGGGAGGGAGGAAGGGAAGGGGAGGAGGAGGGAGGGAATGGGAGGGAGAGAGGGAGGGGAGGGGAAGGAGGGAGGGAGGGAGGGCAAGGGGAGGGGGGAGGGAGGGAGGACCGTCTTGGAAAGATGTGATTGTTTTAGGATTTGGATGTTTGTTGTTTTAGTCTGTCTCTGCTTTGCCTTTCTTTGCTTCTTTCTTTTTCTCTCTTTGTCCCTTTTCTCTCTCTCTTACCTCCATCTCTTTCTCTCTGTCTCTCCCTCTCTCCCTCCCTTTCCTCTCACCCTTCACCTCCACTCCCTTTTCCTCTTTCCTCTCTCTCATCCCCTGTCTTCTCCCTCTTCTCCCTCCTCCCATGCCCTTCCCCCTTCCTCCAACCTCTTCACATCCTCACATTCCTCTTCCTCTTCCTTCCCCATTATTTCCCCTCCCCCCGTTCTCTCTCGGCCGCTGCCTCTTTACTCCAATTTTACTTCGAGCGTTATGCCGGAAGTTGCAAAAGTCCGGGGGCTGTGCTTGGTGGAGTCGGCCGCAGTGCCAGCTCTGATTTTCCCCCTCGCTCCTTCTCTCCCTCACTGTCTCCTTTCTTTCTCCTCTCCCTTGCCTGTCTCTTTACCTTCTCCTTCCCTTTCTCATTCTCCCCTTTTTCCCTTTTCCTTTCTTTTTCCCTCCTTCTCCTTCCCTTCCTCTCCTTCTTCTCCTTCTCTCCTTGCCTGTGTCCCTCTCTCCTTCCCTTTCTCCCTCACTCCTTGCCTGTCTCCTCTTTTCCTCCCTCACTCTTCTCCCTTCGTGTCTCCGTCTCTCCCTGACTGTCTTCCTCTCTCCCTCTCTCCCTCCCTCCCTCCTTGCCCTTCCCCTTTCCCTCACTCCTTCCCTGTCTCCTCTTCTCCCTCCCTCACTCCTTTTCTCCCAGATTTTCTTCCTCTCTCCCTCCCTGTCTCCCTGTCTCCCTCTCTCCCTCCTTGCCTCCCTCCCTCCTCTCCTTCGTGAAACTTTTCCCCTTACCTTCCCCCCTAGTCTTATGTAGCTTTGGAGGGATGCAATGTCTTTTATTTTTATTTTTTTTTGTATTATGAGAGAGAGAGCGCTAACCTAACCTAACCTCTCTCCTTTTCCCTTTATCCCTATCCTCACCCTCCTCCTTATCCCCTCACTTCCTCCACCCCTTTCGTATACCCTCTCTTTCCCCTCACCCTCCCTCCCTTCCCTATCCCTTCTCTCCCCCATTCCCTCCTCCTCTCACCCTCCTCCTCCATCCCCTCCCTCCCCATTCCCTCAACTTCCCCTCCTCCCTATCCCTCTCTCCCCACATCCTCCTCCTCCCCACACCCTCCTCCCCATCCCTCAATCCCTCCTCCTCCCTATCCCCTCTCTCCCCACACCCTCCTCCCTCCCCATCCCCTCCCTCCCTATCCCCTCCCTCCCCATCCCCTTCTCTCCCCTCACCCTCCCTCCCTATTCCCTCTTTCCCCTCTTTCCCTACTAACATTTTCGAGCTCGAGGCGTTCCATCATCGCCAGTTCATTTCCAGGTTCAATTTTCAATTTTCCAGTCTCCAGTGCGGGCGGGCGGGATGGGCGGGATGGGCGGGGGCAGACGTCTCGGCGTACAGAGGCGTGTAAGCCGTTGGTAATTAAGATAATGCGGGGGTGGGCGGGGTGTAGGGGTGTTGGGGAGTGGGAGGGAGGGGGTGGGGGAAAGGGGGTGGGATGGTGAGGGGTGGTGAGGGTAGGGGGAGGGATGGTGGGTGGGGAAAGGAGGGGGGAAAGGGATGGTAGGGTGAGGTGGGAGTTGAGGGGTGGTGGTAGAATGGAGAGGGAGAGGGGAAGGGAGTAGAGAATGCTTCAGAAGCGTGGATTGGGGGCTCACCATTGTAGTAACCTTCCCTCTCCTTCCCCCCACCAACTTCCTTATCCTCTTCCTCTTTTTCTTCCTTTTCCCCTTCTTCCTTTCTTTCTTTCTCCATTTTCTTTCTTTCTTCTTCTTCTTCTTCTTCTTCTTCTTCTTCTTCTTTCTCTTCTCTTCTTTTTTTTTTTTTTTTTTTTTCTTTTTTTTTTTTCCCTCCTCTCTCCCTCCCTCTTTTTTTTTTTTTCTCCCCTTCTTTTTCTTTTTTAAAAATTAAAATAAAAAATATTGAAGAAAAAAGAAAAGAAAAAGAAAAAAGAAGAAGAAGCGAAAAGGGAAGACGAAAAGAGGGAAAGGGGGAAAAGGGAAAAGAGAAGGGGGGGAAAAGAAAAGAAAGGGGAAAAGAAGAAAAAGGGAAATGGGAAAAGAAGAAAAAAGGAGAGAGAGAGGAGAGAAAAGGAAGAAAAAAGGGGAAAAAAGAGAGAGAGGAAAGAGGAGAAAAAAGAAGAAGAGAAAAAAAAGCAAAAAAAACCAAAAAGGGGACCCAAAAGGCCCCCCCGGGAAGAAGGGGGGAGAAAAGGGAAAGGGAAAGAAAAGGAAGGGAAAGGGGGAGGAGAGGGGAGGGGGGGAGGGGGGGAGGGGGGAAAAAGGGGGGGGGAGGGGGAAGGGGGGGGGAGGGAGGGGGGGAGAAGGGGGGAGGGGAGGAGGGGGGGGGAGCGGAAAAGGGGGGAAGGGAGAAAAAAAGAAGAAAAGAAAGCCCCCCCCCCCCAAAAAAAGAAACCCCAAAAAGAGGGGGGGGAGAAAAAGGGGGGAGGGAGGGGAGGGGAGGGGGGGGGGGAAGGGGAGGGGAAGGAGGGGAGAGGGGGGGGGGGGGGAGGGGGGAGGGGGGAGAGGGGAGGGGAAAGGGGAAAAGGGGAGAAGGGGGAAGGGGGAGGAGGGGGGGAGGGAAAAGGAAAAA